>NW_028261270.1:0-164908 GCF_057802395.1 Ceratotherium simum simum
TGGCTCCTCAGGCAGAGTAGGTGGGGACAGCTCCCATAGTGAGACCGGTGCATCTGACAAACAGGTCCCTGTGGGTCTGGACGCTCTTTCCATCCAGCCTTGGTGCTCCGGTGTTGGCCTGACAAGCCCATGGCTGCTGGGGCAGGAAGGGCAGCAGGGAGTCAGGGAGGGGAGGGGGGGCACTGGGTGGGTTTGGGGCAATGGTTCTTGGGAGGCTTTTTCCTTCCCCGCCAGGACTTAAGAAGTGGAAGCTCGCTAACTCCTCTGTAGTTATGATGTAGGCTGGAGGGGAGGGACATATTCAAATGCTCACAACACATGCATGTTTTTGTTGACTGATAGATCATTCCAACTTCTTTTTCTGTGATGAGAAAGAGAAACAATCCATCTCGTTGGGCCTTAACTTCTTGGGGTCCTAATGTGTTGGGGGAGCAGGGGTGGGGTATTGGTGCTTTGGTCAATGCTAATGTTGGGCAGGAGGGAGAATCCTCCTCTGCCCTTTCCCTTAAGGATCTTATGGCTGCCCAAATGATTAAAAGACAGGTTAGCAGGAGAAAATAATACCAAGTTTAATAACATGTATACATGTGAGAAACTCGGAAATGAGCAGCTCATCATTCTGTCTAAGCTGCTTGCTTAAGTATTGTACTGTAGCTAAAGGCGTGGAAGGTGTTGGAGGGATAGTGGTTTGGGATTTCACAGGGAAGAAAACAATTCACATGGAAATAGAAATACAAATGTTTGTCTGACAACTCTTTTGAGGGCAAGCTATAGAGAATGTGACCAGGAAGAGACAGAAATTTTGATAAAATGGGCTTGTTGGTGCCAATCCTATTGTAACATCTATTTTACATTATATTACAGCCATCATATGATATTGGCTCCGTCCTGAAACAGGTCTTCTATGTTAAATTCTTTAGGCAGTTTTGGAGGGGAAAAGCAAATGTTCTTCCTGAGTCTCCTGACTCTTTATTGTCTTCAGCTCAAAATAATCCGCATACCAGAGTGGTGCATCTTGGAGTGGCCTGCCCTGACCACCATCACCAGCACGCTTCTGCTCCAGAGGAGACAGTTCATTAATCTTTTCTGGCATGATAATTTGGAATTTTGCAAGTTGCCTTGAAAGCATTTGTACACGGGCTCTCTTTTTCTTCCCACAGCAATTTTAGTTCCCTCACTCCTTGTAAGGAGTGATTTGCTTTCAAGTATCCCTGCATCTGTAAAGGAAAACTTTCATTTGGTTTAATTCCACTTGTCATCGTGGATGGCATTGTTTTTGCTTCCTTTTTCTTTTCCTGGCAGCTGCAACATAAGTTTACTGAAATCTCAGTTTGGGAACTATACGGTAGACACGTGAGCAATATTTCAATGGTTTGTGGCATCTGGACACTTAAATGCGTTAGGTGTCTGAAGGAAACAGTAGCCCTGACTTCCAAAGGAGCATGTTCAGCAGATGTATTTCTGGTGAAGTTTGTTTAAAAAAGACAAAGAATCAGACAGTGTTGTACTGTTTGCTGGGGGCACAGGGTGGGGGAAGGAATAGAATTATTTACTTCTCCATCTGTTCTCAGGTTATTACTGCTTGCATACCTACAATCATTCCCAAGAGAGACTTGGGTAAGGTAGAAAACACAGTTTAATGTCAGTCATATTACATTAGATCTGAAAGTTATCATGTTAAAGTTAGCGGCAGGCATGTGATGAGCGGTAATGGGACACTGAAGGCTGCTTCAAAGTAGAAAAGGTGTTTACATTTGAAGGGCTCTGTTGATGCTGATAAGAACATGTACGGTATTTGTAGGATGGGGTGGGGAGTTTTCTTTCTAACATGATGCTGTGCGTCCTTTTAGGGCTGATAAATGAACCAGCCTCCCCTGGCCCCTGGTGTTCTTACAGATTTGGCCTTCCTTGCCCAAGTGTTAGGCAGTTCCTTGTTGTTTTTACAGTCATCCATTCGTTAAGCTACATTTCTTATTGAGTGCAAGGTTTGTGTCATGCATTGTTCTAGACCCTGGGGCCAGAGAAGTGAACAAAACACAAAAAGCATGCCCTGGGTGACGTTCTAGATGTGACACCAATGGTGTGACTCCTGTGGGAGAGTGATGTGTGCCAGGCTGGAGGGAGATGGTGTTGTAGCCAGGAGGGCCAGGAAACGTCTCACTGCAGAGGTAGGTTTTGAACAAGGCCCAAAAGCAGTGTAGGAGGAAGGGCAAGTGGCCTGCTCTGGGAGCAGTAAGGAGGCCAGTGTGGCCAGGGCACAGCTGGTGAGGGCAGCAGGAGCTGAAGGCAGAGTGGTGGCTTGGGCCCAATCATGGGGCCTTGTTGGTCATAGTGAGGACTTGGGCGTTTATTCTGAATGAGATGGTGACCATTTGGAAGGTTTTGAGAGAAGGAGTAACATGGCTGGACAAAAGGTTAGCAGACTCGATCTGGCTGTTCTGTTGAGAATATACTACAGAGGGGCCAGGGCAGAGGCAAGGAGACCAGTTAGGCGGCTGTTCCAATAAGCCAGGCAAGAGACCTTGGAAGCTTAGGTCAGGGTGGAGAGAGGAGGTTGAATTCTGGGTGTGTTTGGAGATCGAGACAGTAGTAGTGTGTACAGATGGGAAATGGTGAGGGCTGGGGAGGGGGGAGTTGAAGTCAGTGCTGAGTTTATGGCCTGAGCTAAGAAATAAGAAACTCAGCTGGGGAGACTGGGGGCTGTCCTGCTTGGTGGGGAGCTGTTGGGTGTTTGCTTTTGGCTGAGTTGACTGTGAGATTTACATTTTGTCTGTGGCTCTTTTCCACGAGAGGAGAGCAGAGAATGGCCACCTGGAATCTGTCGTATGAAGTCCCTGTGCCCCTCCCAGGCTCTCTCCTGGCACAGACATCCTACGGGAAGGTCTTGGAGTGGAGGTTCCTCTGTGCAAACTTTCTTGGGTGTTCTGGCCTGTCAGCTCTGCCCCTCCCTGGGTTTGTCACCTTGAAAAGATTTACTCACTTAGTTGAGCCTCAGGTTTTCAAAAGTTAAAGTTTATGTAATCAGTGGGCTTGTAAAGCAGTATAAAATATTTCCAAAGAGGCAAGAAATAGGTAAATCTCAGAAAAAATAAAAGATTCTACTATTACATTGAATGTGTTCAAAATTCTTGTTTCCCTTTCTGCCTCCCCTGAGCGTGGGTAGTCATATTGTTAGTTCTGTTCTTTTCTTTGGGATGCAGTGTTTTCAACTGGAATTCCAGGGCTTACACTTGATCAGCAAGTGTTAAGTATGATTTAATTGTTTAAAAAACAGTGTCTTGCCATGGAAACAACAGTTAATTAACATTATTTTCTGAAAGTAATAAATACATGTGGCTTTTCTTGTTGAACTAGAAAAATGCTTTACAACTTTCTTCCCTCCTTTCCATTAAAGTGTAGGTTTGTGTGAATTTGCTGGATTCTTCAAGCACTGTGTTGTGCCATTTACAAGATCACTGTAGCCAAAAGCAAAGTGACTGGGAGCAGAGGCCTGGGGTCAGGGTCTCTAAGCTAAGCCCCCCTTGAGCCTGCACAGGGAAGTACTTGAGGCCCACACGTTCTTCCTGGGTGTCCTCCCTGCTCATACCCACCGCAGAAGGAGCTTTTCTGCTGAGAGAAGCTACAGAGCCCTGGAAAGCTGGGAAGGCACCCGCACAGGGGGAGGGAGTTGCTGCCCTTCCTGAGGTTGTCCCTGTGCTCTCCTTGGGCCTATGTCTACACACAGGGTGGAGTTTTGCACCCACAGAGTAGGTGCCTGCATAGGGTAATTTGTGCACATTGAGAAAGTCTGTGAATGTCAGGAGTTCTGTGTCTGGATTAGGGTTTATGAATTTAGGGTTCATTTGAGTCACAAACTTAAACTGCATCCTGTCGAGAGTCTCCTCACTTGTGAGAGTGGAAGCTGAGAGAGGGAGCCCTTCTCTTCCTCCCCAGGCAGAGGAGGGTGTGTGAGCTCCCAGAGTGCATTCCTGTGGCTGCTCAGGTGTCCCCACCCTCCTGCACCAGGAACTGACCCACTCAGGGCTTCTGTCTCCACCAGGTGATTTTAGAATGTGTTTAACTTTCTGCATGTGGCTTTCCTTCTGTCCTGCGGGAAGCAGGCTGCTTATCTGTGCTGATCCCAATATTTGTGTTTCTTTGCTTTGGATTCCTGTATCGATTGAACAGTGCAGCCCTATATTTCTGGTTTCCCTTAGCTCTTTGTAATTTTATTTCCTGTATGAGAAATAACATTTTGAGTTTCTTGGGCTGAAAAATGTGAATTGATGGAGAGATATAATGTCAATAAGGCAAGAAAATTGTGGAACTAAAGAGAATTTTTGTTCTTTTTATGCAAGAGAATCTCAAGATGTGAAATGAATGTGTTGAAGTTTTCAGGTGCGTTTTTCGTTTTTACATCATTGTTTGCGTGTGCATGTCCCTAGAGAGCATTGAGATTTAAAAAGCTAAAACAATGGAATTTCTATTTTTATTGACATGAAGAAAATTAATCAAACTAATCCTACTATGTCTAAGGAGCTAAACCGAAACCCCTATTGCATTATAATATGCCACTGACTCCTGAAAATGCTGCCTGTGTGAGACACAGTGGAGGACAAACTAGGATGCAGCTTGTCCTTGTAGTTAGCGAGAGATATGAAAATGTCATTTCGTATGGTTACTCTTTTGTAACCGTTAGTGTGCTAAAGGAATTAAATCTTAGAATGGTTTCCTATGTACATAAGTTTAAATTAAAGAAAAGCTATGAAATGGGAAAACATGGTATGTGTAAATTTCTGTTTATATTAGATAAATCTGTAAGATAGAAAAGTCTAATCTCAGAAGAGTCACTGCCAACATTTCTGGGTCCCCTCCAGCGCTGTTACTCCCGCCACCCCCAGTACACAGTTTTGATCATTCTTGAGCATCCTGTTAGTGTTTCTTTATATGAAAACAAGCCATTGTGAATGTATATTTTTCTACGCATGTTCGTCCTTGCAAAGAGTGGTCAGACTCTGCATTTTTGATGTGTGCTGACAGCTTATGCCTCTCCTCTCCCTCTTCGCCTCGTGTCCACACCTGGACAAGCTGAGGAGGATGTCCAGAGGCTCCCTTCTCTGGCATTGGCTTCGGATCCAATGACACAAGTCCTTGTCTGTGTGCAGAAGTCTTGCCTTGGTCTCAGCCCTGGCAAAGATTTCTTGCTTTGACCAAACTTTAGTCAGGCCCCTGAACCTTGTTGTATGCCTGTCTGTGCAATTCCTTGTAAAATCCAGTTTTAGCAAGAACATTGCTAAGTCAGTTTAACCAGAACCCACACCTGTATGTCTGATCACACTTGAGATTTGTTCAGGCTCCTCCTCCTCCTCCACCATCCCTCAGGTGGTGTCTGATCACTCTGGCCTCTCTGGTAAGAATCCTGTTAGTTCAGGTTAGCAAGAAACCCCAACACTTGAGTTTTCTTAGTAATTTTCCATCCCCTGACCCCCACCATGCTGCCTGGCCATGAATTCCCACTTGCCCGTGTTGCATTCAGAGTCGAGCCAAACCTCATTTCTCCCCCACTGTGAATCCCATCACAGTGGTCTCTGCGTATCATAGTGTTGCTGAATAAAATATGCCTTACTATCTTTGACAAATGTCATTGAATATTTTTTGTTTAAAACTCCCAACCACAATAAAAACCCAGGCCAGGCTCCTTTCCTTGCTCCCTCAAGCCATTTCAGAGCTGCTTGAGTTTCTGGTCCTGCTCTCCTCAGAGACTTCTATTATGTGAGTCATAAGACTTTTCCTAACTTCTCTGTGTGTGTGTGGAGGGGGGCACACACCAGCATCAGTCTCTGCATGGGAATCACAGCACTTGCCAGTAAGCAGTCATATTTTGAAAGTAATCTCTTTCTCTGAGTGGTAGATCTCAACAGTGGACTCAAAATATTCAGTGAACCATGTTGTAAACAGATGTGCTGTCATCTAGGCTTTGTTGTTCCATTTGAACATTGATTTTAACTTAAAGTCACCAGATGCGTTCCCCTTAACAAGAGAGCGAGCCTGTACAAAGGCTCGGGGGGTGGATTGGAGGGGGAGGGGAGAGAACAGGATCGGTTAGAGGAACTAGAGGTCAGAGTGTGAGACAGGAGTTGGAGAAGGGGCCAGAGCAGTCGGTAACAGCACAGCAGCCAGGTCAAGGCCCTGTTCACCATGTCTGGGAGTCAGGACCTTCTAATTGCAGTCAGTGGGGGAGCCCCACTTCTGCTTGGATCTCTGGGGGACAAGAAGGCAGTGTCTTACCACGTCTGTCTGTCCACATCTACCAGACCCTGGCCAGGGAGTGTGAAGCGCTGAGGCAGAAGTACCTGCACTTGCTGCAGATCGTGGAGATGAGAAGACAGTGGCCAAGCAGCTACGGCAGCAGATCGAGGATGGGGAGATCAATATCGAGTGGTTGAAGGCAGAGGTGACTGCTGGCTAGGGGTGCAGAGGAGGCTGGCCAGGGGGCCCAAGGCACAGGGCCAACACCTCCCACACCGGGCTCCTGCAGGGAGCACCAGGGGGCACATGACGGGCAGGGCGACCAGCTTCCAGCCACAGTGAGGCCAGCCTCCAAACTTAAATTTAGTGATGCTGGCAGAGTCGGAAGGGCCTTAGTCAGATCTGAGTTCAGATCCTACCTCTGCCACTTGACAGTTGCAACCTGGAATACGTCCCCCCATCCCCGTGCCTCGGTTCCTTCATCTATAAAGCAGCCTTTTTATACTTGCCTGACAAGGTTGTGAGGATTGAATGAGGTTATTTATGAGCGAGTTTTTAGTTACTCTGCTGATGACCACATTGACTAAGCATTCCCACATTATCAGCTGAAGAGTCCGGCGACACAGAGTCCCTGGTAGGTCATCACAGTGTGAGCTCCTGGCTCAGTTCCAAGCAGTCGTGCCCTCTGCCTGTCATAAGAGCTCCTACTGGGGCTCACTGCGCATTGGTCTGGAGGTCACGCTGTTGCTAGGTTAAGCCTTCTAGAACTTAACTACTCAAAATGTGGTCCATGAAGCAAGAGTATGTTGAAATTTAGAATCTCAGGCCCTGCCCAGACCTCCGGAATCAGAATCTGCACTTTCAGAACATCCTAGTTGATTGTCATTTACATTAAAGCTTGGGAGGTGCTGGCTCTCTGTCCCTTAGATGCCCCTCACCAGCTGTCTACCCCAGCACCAAATGATCTGATGCTGTCTTGCACTCAACACCCTGTCGAACTCTGCATCTTTGTTCACACCATCCCTCTGCTCCAATTTCTTCCATCCTATAGCACACCTGTTGGGCTCCTTTTTATTTTTATTTCGTGAGGAAGATCAGCCCTGAGCTAACATCCATGCGAATCCTCCTCTTTTTGCTGAGGAAGACTGGCTGTGGGTTAATATCTGTGCCAATTTTCCTCCACTTTTATATGGGACGCCACCACAGCACTCCGGGTCAAGCGGTGCATCAGTGCGCACCCGGGATCCGAACCTGGGCCTCCAGAAGCAGAGCGCATGCGCTTAACTGCTACACCACGGGGCCAGCCCAATTGGGCTCCTCTTTTGTCCTGCAAAACCTCTGGGTAGCGCTTGTGGCTTGGATGGTGAGACCCTCCCACTGCAGTAGGGGCCCACCTCTGTTCTGGCCTCACTTTGTTGGAGTATAAGTTACCTCTGTGGGTATCTGACACCCTTCTTAGGCTGGAAGCTCCTCCAGGGAAGGGATCTGACTTATCCACCTCCAGCTGTGTCTCACCCGTGCCCAGCATGGTGCCCACCACAGAGACACCATCAGGACATGCTGACAGCATTGGCACAAAGGGAGACAGAGATGGGCATCTCTTAGGCTTGGAAGAGGCCAGAGGGAATGGAGAAGGAAGGAGAGAGAACTGAGTTGTGTGGCAACTGTTTGAAAAGCAAGAAGTACAGAGATCTTTAGCAAAACTTTGACTGCTAACCAAAGAGAGAAAACCATGGACTAATTCCTCCATCAATGACTGCACTGACTAAATGCATTCTGGATTAAAGACACTGTCTCCAGACAGGGGAGTTGGTTGGGGCAGGAGCCAATGACCAGTGCCCCTAAGGGGTGTGGCAAGTGAGGGATTGCCTGTAATGGGCCAAGAAGGCCAGACTGTGGGGTGGCAAGTGGGCAGGGCTCAGCTGAGATGCCAGGCATTGAGCCAGGTTGGGCAGCCAGAGCTGGACTCTAGCCGGAGAGTTGGGGTATAAGCCAAAGTCCCAACTCACCATTGCCATCGTTGACAAGGGTCAACTGAGCAGGCTTGGACGTTAGCCAAGCCAACCCGGATCCAAAGCAAATGCATCCCCAGAAGGGACCTGCAGGGTAAGGGAAAGGCAGCGTCTGTGAGCTCAGTGGGGCTGGGGCTCCTGCCGCCATCCTGACACTGGCTCGTAGCAAGGGTGGGCCATGGCCCAAGGCTTCTGAAGGGTCCCCAGGCTCACAGCTTTCCAGAGCTTTGCCCACTCGGCCCAATCCTTAAATCAGGCTCCCAGACTGCCGGTGCTGCCTGTGCAGGGAGCAGAGTGCCTGACCTGACTGCATCTGGTTTTTGCTCTGGTCCCTGGGGAGTAGATGTCTTATAGATGTCTCTGAGAAGAGCGCCATCAGTTTTACATACAGACTACTCTTACACACACACACACACACACACACACACGCCACCATCCTAAAGAGAAAAGGATAACACGTGCAAATCCCAGAACTGGCAAAGAGAGCAGACTGGCATGGGGGTGATGACATCAGGGCAGTGAGGGTGCTGATTGGGCATCCACGTGTCTCTGAGCTCTCCACGAGCCTCTGTGTGAATCCCTTAGCTCTTTAGAGTTCAGATCCAAGAACAGCCATTTTTCATGTGCTAAGGTTCTCAGAGAATCAAAAAAATAGAAAAGCCTGCATTGGCACTGAATATTTCTCCATTAGATATTTTCAGCCACTCTTCAAGCACAGGCCGGGTTAGTTTTAGCAACCCGGAAGTGGAGAGGGGATAAATGTCCCATTTTGCTTTCAAAGTGCTCCATTCCTTCAATTGTCAGAGCTCATTCTTCCTGTGGTTCAGCAAGTGGGCTTGAGGAGACAAAGCCACGTGCCCTGAAAAGGGAGCAGAGCTGGCTCTGTGGCATGTTTGTGATTTCCTGAGCTACTATCTTTGGACGTGTGCCACACAGTTCAGGGATGTCTCTGCGCCCACTCAGCACCTTCTATCCCCTGTTCTTATGTACTGAGAGAGGGAGACCCCAGGGTGGGGGTTTGCCCTCAGGGCACAAACTGCTGGGAGAGAGGACAGCCCCCGTGACACCTCCCCGAGGAGGACAACACCAGGGGCCTCCAACAGCCAAAGTGTTGGGTCATCACAGAGGGAGGGAGCAGAGAGTATACGTGGAGAATGGGACCAGGGAGGGGCATCTGATGTGGCAGAGAAAGACAGAGACAACTGCAGGGAGAGGGGGACAGGCTTTTAGGCTGGGGCTGCCCTGACTCCCGGTGGTTTCACACTTTCTCTCTGAGCTTGTTTTCCTGTCCACAAATGGGATGTTCTGGAGCTGGCTGGCTGGGGAACATGGGCGCGGAAGAGGGTGCTGGGCGGGGAGCCATGGAAAATGTGGCTGCCAGGGGTGCTCAGAGGCCCATTAAGCAGCCTGGTGCTAAGCTGCCAGTGAGAAGGCATGTTCCTCAGGGCTCTTTAGGTGGTGACAGGGCATGTGCTTGGGAGAATCTGGGTGTTTTTGCTTTTCTAAGTTTTCCCCCAAAAGGGGGTGGTGGAGAGCTAGCATTTACTGAGCACCTTCTCTGCACCAGGCCCTCAAATTGTCCCATTACTTGCAAGAGGTCATCATATTTTACGGGAAAGATCTGAGGTTCAGAGATGTTAGGCATCTTGTTGAAGGTCACACAACTGAGAAGCAGCATAAGGCGGATTTGAGCCTGCTCTGTGTGGGTCTCAAGCCCTAGCTCTTTTCACATCATCAGTGGCATTTCTTCTGAATTCTCTAGAGCCCTGAGTTCCTCTAAGATCCCTTAGGGTCACCACAGCAGGTGGGCACTGAAGGTGCCAGGAAGGCTGGCAGCGAGAGCATCTCCCATCCTCTGACAGCTTCTGGGGTGTGTGATGCATTTACAAAAGTCTGTGTTTGGTTTAGTGCTCTGCTGTCACCATCTTGAAATTTTATCATTTTTTAACAAGGGGTCCTGCATATTTTCTTTGCACTGGGCCACAAGTTACATAGTCCAGCCCGCTGATGGGGTTTTCACATAAGGTCTCACTTGAGAAAGGCATTTGCTTCTAGAGTCCCACCGGTGGTGGCAGCCCCTGCCCTCTCCCTGGGCCCCTCAGCTCTGCTGGACTTGGGGGCAGGGCCTTGGAGGGGCAGGAACTCCGTGGCCGGAGCTTACCCTGTGGCTCCTCTGTCAGTGAGTCCACTGTGGATTTGCACCAGATCTTTGCCAAGGCCTGAAGGTCTGCATCTCCAGCTGGCCCACTGGGGCCTGGGTGAGCAGGCAGTCCTGGCAGAGGTCCCCTGCCCCACCTTTCCCCGCCTCCACCTGAGAAGTCCCTCTCCAAGGCCCTCTCCTCCAGGCTGGCGGCACTTCTATCCTCCTGGGGTGTGACAGCGGCCCCTTAAAACCCGCAAAATCCCTCAGAGGGAGCAGAAGAGGAAAGACAAGTTTGCAAAAGCTGTTTTTCTAGGAGGAAGTGATATATTTTTAGTTTCTTATCTACATTTCCCTTTTAAAAATAATATATATGAACCCATTTGAGAAAATTTGACAATCTAGAGAAGCAGAAAAATTTAAAAGCTATATCAACCATAGTTCTACATCCCAAATATAACCACTATAAGCGTTTTGTTGTGTTTTCTTCAAATTTTTTTCTATGCACAGATCTTGGGTTTTTTCCCCCCCGTTTTATTTACATAATGTCACACATATGAATATTGAATTTCAATCTTGATGTTTTTTGTTTTTTACTTAAGATTGTAGCACAACTGTTTTCTCATGCTGAAAGTATGCTTTTTGATGGCTGTATGATGCTCTAGTACCTGTGAGCATGCCATCATCCATGCAGCCATCTCCCATCATTGGCTCTTAAAGTTGTTGCAACTTTTTGTTACTAGAAACACTCATCTCTGCATCTGAAATGTTCATATGAGAGAGCGTCTCCTTAGCACAAGTTTCCAAAAGTAGAATGACTGAAACAAAAGGTAGAAGCAGGGTCAAGGCTCCCACTCCGTCCACCCTGCGTCACTGTTCTCCGAGCTGGCTGCACCGCCCTGACGGCCCCGAGGGCTGCACAGCAGGACCCCTGCATCGTGCCTCTCCCACACTGAGTGTGACATTTTGTTGTTCACTTTCCTAAGTCAGAGAGCCCCACTTTTCCCCAAGGTCACAATGGGAAGCGGGCCTAGAAAGACGAGGTCTGAACTTCCTGTAGTTGCGTGGTTGAAGGTGCCGTCCCTTGGGTAGTGGAATGCCCTGTGTAAGCTCCCACTTGGAGTTTATCGCAAAGGAGGCACGTTTTTCTTTTTTAATGGAGTTTATAAGCAGAGGTTTCAGTGGGCCTATCCCTGCCAATCAAGTATTGAAGGGCAGGTTTGGGGAGATTGGCTGGAATTTTGGGGGCTGGAAGGCAGGATATCGTATATCCAGGAGGTTGGGGCAGAGCGGGCCAGCAGCAGACACACCTTGCTGAACCTGGGAAGGTGTGGAAGGACAGGGACACATGGATAAAGGGACAGACAGCTGAAGGGATGTGACTCGGGAAGGCAGGTCATGTGGGGGGAAGCCATGGAATGGGGGACTCAGGAGACCTGGTCCAGACCAGCTACTGACTCACCTTATGACCTTGGATGGGTCACTTCTGTCACTGGTGGGGCACTCTGGGATGCCTCTTGTGGGAGCCAGGGCTGAGGCGGATGTGGAGTTGCAATTCAGTGACCACAGAGGCCTCAGCCAACCCCCCCAAAGCTCTGGAGCAGGTTGCCCTTCAGACCCTTCGGGTGGCGAGGCACACCACAGCACCCACAACAGCCCTCTCTGACCTTCCAATACACAGATATCAGACTAGATGGGGCCCCATCTCTATAAAGATCTGTGACTCTGTTGTCCTGAAGCCTGGGGCCACCTATCTGGCCCTGGATAGGGCAGTGGTGCCAGAGTCACCCCCAAAGGCAAAGGTGTCTCTGGGTGGGAGGTCTGAGCCTGGCCCTGACCTCTGTGGGTGGGGCTGGGTGACCGAGGGCTTGTGGGGCATCTCCCTGAGCAGACCTGTTGGCCATCCTGCTGCCCATGGTCAATTTCTATCAGGAGTTGGTCTCCAGCCACAAGTACAGCCTGCAAGCAGAACAGTGACTTTGACAAGCTGCTGAAGCACTATGAGGCCAAACTGACTGCAAGGAGAGGGTGCTGGAGACCTTCCTCACTGACCCCATGTTCCAGCTGGCACCTAGCCCTGTCCTTGAGGACGCATGCCTGGGGAGCCTGCTGGGGGGCCACGGCAGTGAGGGCCCCAGCAGGGAGGAAGCCACAGCTGGGGACAGCAGGGGGCAGGGGGGGCCATGGCTGGGAGGGCCCAGGCCATAACAGACGCCAGCTCTGGGCTGCCTGGAGAATGGGGTTAGAGCCAGCCCCTGACCCAGCTGACTGTAGGCCTGTCCAGCTCCACAGAGCAGCCAGTGTGGGAAGGTGAGGGGGAGCTCATGGTCCTGAGCCCACCTCCAGGCCCTTCCTCCTGCCGGCTTAGAGCCTCAAGCTATGGGCTCTTGGCCCAGACAAGACCCTGGAAGACCTCCAAGTTAGAGTCTGAGATCAGAAGTGTTGTGGGTGTCCGTCCTCAACCCTGCTGGTGGGAGTGCTGGGAGCTGCGAGAACCATTCTCCATCCACTTTGTCTCTCTCTCCCTCTCTACGTTACTGCTTTCTCTCTGACTTGCTTCATCACTGTCTCTCCTTGCCTCTGTCTCCCTGTCCTTCCCCATCCTTTCCTCTGTCCCTGTCCCCCTGCCTCTGCCTGCTGCAGATTCCCAGGCACACTCTGACACTGCAGGAGCTCCTGGCCCACTTTTCATGAGCACATCAAGCCAACAGCTTGGACGACGCATGGGCTAAACTGGGGGTGCTGTTTGTGTGAGCCCGGCTCCTGGGTGCCCCCACCAGTGGACAGACCAGGGCTGAGGATGCTCCCCAGAGAGAGTTTGTTGGGCCCCAGATGGTAAAATCTCATGTTCAGGTTAGGATCTCAAGGGGTGGGGGTTGGAGGATCCCCAGCTTGCCTCACCTGGAAGCAGGTTCCTCAGAGGAATCTGAGTTCACAGCTGAAGCCCAGGGGGCAGTTGGTGGGATGGTGTGGGTGGTGTGCTGTCCCTGGCAGAGATGGGGTTCGAGGAAGGGCCCTGGGCACTCACGTAAGGCCCATCTGCCAGGACAGGGATCTGCCAGGGGACTCGCAGGCGCTCCGCCAACTTCCTCTGTTCTCCAGTGTCAGTGTCTCACAACCTGTGGTATAGGAGCCCCAGACGGTGTCCTGGGTGATGGGCCTTCATGTGTCTAAGGCTGCAGTCAACAGCAGCCATTGTCATGGGTGGAGAATCCCATGATTTGTCCAGTGTCAGAGGCCCCAGCCCTCTGGTGAAGGCCCCTCCATTCCCCTCTTTCAGTCCTCAAAGCCAATGGGGAACCTTCCTCTGCGGGGGCAGAGGCAGAGGGACCAAGGAGGAGGCACCTACAACAGCCCAGGCAGCAGTTGACGGTGGCCGGCACCAGGTGGTGGCAGTGGAGGTGAGGAGGAGTTTCAGATTCCGGGTGTGTTTTGAAGATGGAACCAACAGGAGTTTCTGATGCATTAGATGTGGGGAGAGAGAAGATGGGAGTCAAGGGTGATTCCAGAGTTTTTGGCTGAGCAAGCAGAAGGTTGGAGTTGCTGCTAACCGAGATAGAGAAAGGTACAGGAGGGGCAGGTGTGGAGGGGGAGTCTTTCTTGCTTCATTGGAGCTTGACTGGGGGCATGTTGAGCTTGAGATGGACAACAGTGGTGGAGAGGACAAGAAGGGAGGAGGGCGTTTGAGTCTGGAGTGTAAGGGAGCGAGCCATTTAGGAGCCATCAGCTCGGAGATGGTATTTAAAGTCACAAGACTGGTGAGATCACCAAGGGAGTGAGTTTAGGCAGGAACGAGATGCACACCAAGAGCTGAGCCCTGGGGTTGGCACCTTATGGAGGCCAAGAGATGATGAGCAGCCTGGTACTCAGTGATGGGCTGCCAGAAGCTGCAAAGGTCAGTCTGCAGCATGTGGGGTCCAGTCCCCAGCCCTGCTCAGTGTTCTAAATGGCTTCCCGAGTCCAGCAAAAGGCAGCCAGTAGGGACACGGTTCCCAGGTGGGCAGAGGGAGGACCAGGCTGGACTAGGGCAGGGCACAGACCCCGGAGTGGAGGGTCATTCAGGGAGCAGATGTAATCAGAGCGTGATTGCAGACTAACAAAAACCATTGTGGGGTGGAGACCCCAGTCCTCTCGTGCCCCAAGGAGCCAAATCCTGCACACTTCCCCAAGGAGAAGACTTGGGGCTCCAATGAGGCTCCTCATCACTGCGGGATGGCTTGTCCCAGTGCAGGCAGAGGCGAGGAAGGCACATGGGTGGCAAGGCATTTGTCCCAAGACCCTGATCCCCTTTCCCAAAGCCTACTCATCCTTTGTCCTACCTGATCTCCTGCACCTGGCCTGAACACAGCCCTAGTGGCACAGAAGACGGTTTTCCTATCGCCCTGACAGCAGCCCTTTCATTCTCCTCTCTCCCTCCCTTGGGGGACTGAGCAAGGCTCCCAGCCTGGCAGGAAGCCATCAGATAACCTATCCTCCCTGGCTGTGCTCAGAAACACTCCTCCCCTGGGGCTGGCTCTTTCCTACCTCTGGCCTTTGTCCCACTTTTTCTCCTGAACCTCATCTCTTGGGCTCACTGTAACCCAGGTCGTCACTTCCAGTTCCTCCGGGAGCCTGCGGCCCAGGGAACTCCTCCCCAGCTGCGTGGACGGTGTGGCTCTCAGCACAAACCCCAGCAGGGGCGGGCAGCAGTCCTGAGCAGCTGCAGCTGGCACTTGTCTAACAGTGAAACTAGCGTTGCTACTCTGGGATCGCCCCCTTGTTTGTAGCAAATACAGCCTTCCTCAGCAAAATCCCCACCCAAGTCAAAAAAAACTGGTTCTGCTTACCTTTGCTAACCTCCAAAGTTGAATCCCTATCCAGGGAACTAGCATATCCTTGAAAGGTGCCTCCCTGTGCCCCATCCCTTCCAGAAGAGGGCTAGGGCCTGGGCTGCTGAGAAGAGCATTTCTGGGAGAGACAGACTGAGGCTCCTAAGGAAGATACCGCATCTCCATGCCCCAGTCTGATAACCAGAAAACAATGCTTAATAACAGTTTTATAATAACAACTTTGCAACCAGTGATACTAGCAACAGTGATCACTGCCCTTTACTCAAGCACCTGCCATGTGTGCTGGGCCTGATGTCTGCAGGTGAAATCCATTCTCTTCCTTCCTCACTCTGACCTTCTACAGGTGAGCAAATTGAGGGTCAGAGGGGCCCCGTAATTTGCTCATCACGCTGAGTTCGTTAATCACCGATCCAGCTCAACCAGTGTCATCTCTCATTGCTCGGAAGATTAAATTGGACAGTGTCTACTAGAGAACTTCGTAAGCCATGCATATTAACCAGCCCTCTTGGTGATCTGGTCATGGTTGTAGAATTTGAGGCATCAGCAGACAAATAAGAGGTTTTGTGCTTTTCTTGGAGTAGGTGGGGTACTTTCTCCAGACGCTCCTTCCCACAAAATTACTAACATCCTAAGACTCCTGAAAACCCACCAAGGCTCTTAGCAAAGTTCGCAACTCACAGGCCTCTTTTCCCACCAATGCTAATTTTAAAAAGCAGTTAAATGTCGCCAGCTTCTGGAGGAGGGGTGTTTCTGCCGTCAGAACAAGAGAAATACTAGAGTTGTCCTTCTTCTCAGATTAAGGGGCAAGGTGTGTCTTGCTCCCCCCAGACGTGCTGGAGCCTACTGGAGTCAGTCTTTCCGTGAGCCAGCTGGATTGCCATGTGCTCCAAAACTAAGCCATTCCAGGACCCGAACATTAAGGAAGCAACTGTATAAAGTGCATTGGGGGAGGGGTGGAGACAGTAAGTACAAAGGCCCTGAGGCAGGATGGGTGGGTGGAGTTATATGGATGGAGATAAGGCCAGAAGTGGTGTGGGGGTCAGATTAATGAAGGTTGTTTCCTGCACTGCTGTCGTCCTCCCAGTTTTGCCATCTCTGTTCCACATGGTTCAGACTTTTAAATCAGAATTGCTTTCTAGCTATTAATCTCCATTTCCATTTCCAACACCTGTCTCCTTGGGCTATCAGAAGGATGATGTGAGATGATGCCCATAGAGTGCCCGGCAGGGCGGGCATTCAATATGTATGCTCTCTCTCCCTTTGTGACCGCAGGCTCCACCTGAGAATCCTGGGTGCCAGGCTTTCTTCCTAAGTCTGGCCAGAGGCTCGGCATTCTCTTCTCCCTGAGAGGTGGGGCAGCCTGTCTCTGAAATTTTCTGTCCCCACAGGATAACGCACAATGAAGTAAACAAGACAGAGAGCATCCAGGAAAACATAGCCATGGAGGGCATGATTGTCGAAGGCTGTGAGACCCTCCTGGACACCAGCCCGACTTTTGTGAGATAAATCATCCACCCTGCCTCCCCCCATCCTCAAGGTAAGCCCCAGCAGTGGTGGCACTTGGGGACACCACCAGTTGGTTTGGCTACCATGTGCCAAAGCCTGCTGGCCTGAGTGCGGAGTATTCCAGGGCTGCTGGAGGAATGTGACAGCTGTATGTAGATGTCGGTATCTGCACACATGGATGCAGATATTACTGGTTTTCACAGTTCCCTTCTCTCCAGATGTACACATGATTCTTCCCAGATGCCCTTGATGTGTCTGTGGATGTCATAGTAAACACTGACATGTCCTTTTGGGGAAAGAGGAGTGGAGGATGAGGACAGATACTGATTGGCCCCATGAATCACAAGCATGTTCAGCATCTGAGGGGAAGTCCTGTGGGTCAGTCCCTCTGTCCCTTGCTCATCATCCTTGGCCCCTTGCGGGAGGCCGTGATCACAGCAGTTCACACAGGTAGGAAGTATTCTTCACCCTCAGCCTCCACTCGCCTTGGGAGCGGTGTTTGAGAGGCACAGCCCTGTGAGGGGGCAGCTAGAGGCTGTGACAGAGATGACTGACTTCCAACTTGGAGACATTAAAGTGGCAAGGAGTTTGAGAGTCACCTCTTCAGATTCCACTTGCTGTGGGACCCTCAGCTTCTGCTTGCATGCCCCCGAGGTGGCCTCCACCTCAGATGGGCCTCCTGAGATCCTTCTATCCAGCCCTGGGACTCTATGAGCAGATGAAAGGCTCGCCAGCACCTCCTATGGCCTGTGCAGCTGCCTTTGGCCCCTGCGGCCCTTAGCAAGGGTATTGTCGACTTGGAGTTTTGTCCTGAGCCCCTCTGTGTGGCCTTTTCCCTAGGCCGACCCTGTGATCTACTGAGCCCAGAGCCAGCCTCCCTGTGTCCTGGCTCCCTCTGAGCTGCATTGGGCCCAAGCTGGAAGAAGCCCAAAGAATGACCTCCCCTCGAGTGGGCAGTGTCATCACAGTCCAGGAATCTGCTCCATTACCCTAAGCCTAAGAATTTCCGCCCCTCCTGAGGGGCTGGGCTGGATGTGGAGACCAGACAAGGGGGCCCAGCAAGGTTCCTGGCAGTGATGGACGTGGGCAGGAGGCAGAGTGGTGGCCCAGAGCAGCCCTGGGGAGATAGAGCGGCAGGGAGGGCTTCCTGAGGAGGCATCACTGGAGTCGAGTCTTGAAGGGTAAGTAGGAGTGCACAGGGTGGATGGGGTGAAGGAAGGCCCTTCCAGGCCAGGGAGTAGCGCTCAGGAGCCACAGGTAACTTGCCCTGGAACTAGAGTGGGAGCAGAGAGGGGAGGTGATGGTAAGGAAGGAGAAGTGCTGGAGCCAGCTGCTGGCGGGCCTTGAAGGCCTGAGTCCCGAGGACAGTGAGGAGCTGGTGGAGTAAGTGGGGAAAGGAGGCCTGGAACACGTCTTAGGGGAGCGGGGATGGCAAATGGGTTCATCACAGTCCCCTGCTCTGCCCTGGAGTGGCTTCGGAGTGCACATTGTTGAGGACTGGGGAGCTCTCTGGGCTCTGCAGCCAAGCATGTGGTGACTGACGAGTGATGTCTGCTGCGACTGTGTGTGGCAGCAGGTGCCCTGAGTCTCTTGCTCATCCCTCTGGGCCAGAGCCAGCTCCACACTTGTCCAGCCTCCTGCCTCCTCCAGACCCAGCCCTAAAGAGGTACAGCCTTTTAGATACAGGATACAACCTTCCTTAGAGAGGGAGTACAAACAATACCCTAGTTGACCTAAATTCAGCCACCAATTAAGAAAGCCTTCAGGTTCAACAATATACTTATCTTAATTTCAATCACAGAAACTAACTCCTAATCTAATACTGTATTAATCTTTTAATTCATAGAATTACTACTGTTACTATGAGGAACAAGAATTATTTCTCCTTGCATAATATTAGAACAGATCATCACCAAAATTCAACAATAAAATAGATTCAACCCAATAATTATTTATTACCTTAATTGTTAACCCAACACAGGTACTCATTCAAGGAAAGATTTAAAAAAGTAAAAGAAACTCGGCAAACACAGCCCCCACCTGTTTACCAAAAGCATCTCCTCTGGCATTTCTGGTGTTACAGGCACTGCTTGCCCAGTGACACGGTGTAAAGGCCACAGTGACTGGACCCTGCAAAGGCAGCATCATCATTTGTTGTCTAAATGAGGACTTGTATGAACGGCCACTCGAGGGTTTTACTCTCTCTTACTTTTAATCAGTGAAATTGACCTTTCCCTGAAGAGGCAGGAATGACAAAATAAGATGAGAAGACCCTATGGAGCCTCAATTAATTAAAAAAAACAAAGGTAAGCCAAATCAAGGGATAACAAAACTTGAATGGACTAACAATTTTGGTTGGGGTGACCTCAGAGAAGAAAATAACCTCTGAGTGATTAAAATCTAGACCAGCTAGTCAAAATATTTTATCACTTATTGATCCAAAATATTGATCAACTGAACAAGTTAGCCACGGGATAACAGCACAATCCTATTCTAGAGTCCATATCCACAATAGGGTGTATGACCACGATGTTGGATCAGGAGATCCCAGTGGTGTAGCCGCCATTAATGGCTCATTTGTTGAATGATTCAAGTCCTATGTGATCTGAGTTCAGACCAGAGTAATCCAGTCGGTTTCTATCTATTCCGTATTTCTCCCAGAACAAAAGGGCAAGAGAAAACAGGCATACTTTACAAAAGCACATTCAAACTAATAGATGACATAATCTTAATCTAATATATATATGTATATAGCCCTGCCTATAAACGGAGTTTGTTAGGGTGGCTGATTAATTGCATAAAAAGTAAACTTTTATAGCCAGAGGTTCAATTTTTCTCCCTAACAGCATGTTCATAATCAATCTTCTTTTATTAATTGTCACCAATCTACTTTCCATAGCATTCCTTACACTAATTGAATGAAAACTATTAGGTTATATATGACTCCGTAAAGGACCACATATCATTGGCCCCATGATCTGTGGAGACACCAGTATTTATGTCAGTGTCACAAGGCCATCGGCTGGGGTTCACATTGGAAAATGTACCAGGGAAGACACCTTACAATGGACCCATTAGCACACAACTGAACAAGTAATGTGGACTTCTGTCGACGACCATGTGATAATGTACCTGGGAAGACACCCAACAGATGATCCACTAGCACACAACTGAACGAGTAACGTGGACTTTTGTCGATGACCTAGTATTTAAAATGGTAGGATAAAGATGCAGGACTCTAAAGTGTTCATGGAAATGCTGAATGCACAATTCGGAAACAAGGAACAATAGACAAGGTAAACCAACTCCAATAGATTTATAATTGCTTACATGTACACAGTAAGAGTTTTTGCTGAACAATTAAGTATTCATGTATTTGTCTTGATGAAAACATGCAACTTTATGTTGAATAAAAATGGGCCATTTTCCTGTATTAGTACATTACTACTCATCATTTAGTCAATTTCTATAGTTAATGGAGTTATAAACAAATTACAAAGGCATGCATCCATCAGAAAATAACTATGAGTGAATCTGGAAATGGTAGGGCCAAAAATAACGTTTTCAATGTTATGTATTAGAATATGTATATACATAACAAGGATGAGAGAAAACTCTGATTAAAGGAGATTAAAATGTAATCTAATCTTAAAAGAGTTAAAAGAGTGTCAGTCCTGTGAGACTGGGGATAGGCAGTAAAATTTCACAGAATTCTGAGAGTGGAAACGGGTCATTCCCTACTTTCATTTTTTTATTGTCATTGCCATAGGAATTTGGCCACCAAGAACAGGAGATTGAGTGGAAAGAGGACATGGAAGGATATTGCAGACATGAGAAGGGTTCCATTTTCATGACACCTTAGAGCAGTCAAGTGTCCATATTCTAGGTCACGTAACCACAAAGAATTTCCCCTGGGAGATGTCTTCTGTAGCTCTTCCCTCCAAATTTCCACTCACTGCTCCTGGTGAGATCATCCTAAATGAGAACAGCCTGGGAGAATGAGCTGCCTGGAGAAAAGCCTATCTTGTAAATTGATCCTGCTCTAGAGCTGGCTGGGCAGAGGACAGGAGCTGCATGATGGATACCGGCCCCTTTTCAGTCCAGGGACTTTCCTTTATTGCCCAAAGCACTGACTGTAACACTGAGGTTCACTGAAGGCCAATGGGATGAAGTGTGAGACTAAGGTGTCGATAAAGCACTTGATGCAACATGTTTTCATGTGTAGCAATATGTGTACAACTAGGGAGAAGGTCCTTAACATCTTTATGATCCTTAAGGGAAATTTGACTCACACCAATTTAGGAATCATTGGCAATAACGTGTCATGTAGAAGGATCGTCAATCTAAATGAACTTATTCACACACTCAGTGTCCTAGTCAGTATGGGATGCTGTAACAAAAATATCATAGACTGGGTACTTTACTTATTTATATTTTTGCTGAGGAAGATTCACCATGAGCTAACATCCGAGCCAGTATTCCTCTATTTTGTATGTGGGTCACCCCCACAGCATGGCTGCTGATGAGTGGTATATGTCTGTGTCCAGGAACCGAACACAGACCACCAAAGAGGAGCTCACTGAACTTAACCACTAGGCCATGGGGCAGGCCCCTAGACTGGGCATTTTTGGGTTTTTTTGTGTGTGTGTGTGAGGAAGAGCCACCCTGAGCTAACACCTGATGCCACTCATCCTCTTGTTTGCTGAGGAAGATTGGCCCTGGGCTAACATCTGTGCCCATCTTCCTCTACTTTTTATACTGGATGCCGCCATAGCATGGTTTGAGAATTGGTGCATCAGTGCATGCCCAGGATCTGAACCTGTGAACCCTGGGGCTGAGGAAGTGGAGCATCCACACTTAGCCACTGCACCACCAGGCCGTCCCTAGACTGGGCACTTTTAACAACAGAAGTGCATTGCTCACGGTTCTGAAGACTGGGATGTTCAAGATCTAGGTTCAAGCTGATTTGCTTTTGGTGAGAGCTCTCTTCCTGTTTTGCAGAAGGACAGCTTCTTGCTCTACCCTCATCTGGCAGAGAGAGCTCTGGCCCTCCATCTCCTTATAAGGGCACTAATCCCATCATGGGGGCTTCACACTCATGACCTCATCTAAGCTAATTAACTCCCAAAGGCCCCACTTCCAAATACCATCACGTCGGGGATTAGGATTTTAACATATGAAATTGGATTACATAGACATTCATTCAGTCTATAGCATTCATGAAACCAACAATTAACAAATATTTATAGAAGTCATACAGCCCAAACTGAAGAATGTTCTGGAGATCATGTGGCAAATGATACAATGTCTTTCCCTTCACAGAGTCTTCTAGTGGAGGCAATAAAAATTAACAGGCAAACAAATCTTGTGCTATTTAAAAGCTAACATAGATCAATTATGACATATTGTACTAACAATTGTCTTATGGTAAGACAGGTCTGATTATCAGAGTCCAGATTCAGCAAATTCCCCCGGGTGAAGGCATGTCTGGCAATCTCACCTAAAAAGGCTCTTCCCTTTTTGAAATTTTTTTTCATCTAGTCCTCTTTGCTTCCACATCCCTTTGGTGTTTTCAAACACACAGTATTTATTAAATCAACGTTTAATTGTTGCTCTGCCTTTACCACATCTGACTGGAAGCAGAAGTTACTGGACTTGGCTGGAACCAAATTTCAGTTCATTTTTCCTCCTCTTTCTGCTCAGACTCTCTTCTCTCACTGTTGAAATAGCAAATGCCTTAGGGGAGAAGCCACATGGAGCTGGTGCTCACAATCTTGTGCTTCCCTTGTCTCAGAGATGGTAGACCCCCAAGTCCTGTCTGCACGGGATGTTCTCTGACCCTTCACACAGCTGTTCTGTGTGCTTTGTCCAGCTTTTCTAGCTGCCCAAGGAAAGCTACTCAATAAAAGTGGAACCTGCAATAATTTTATCCTGAAATGTTTTAAATGTTTTAAACCAATGAATATTTGTCATTTTTCAATGAGTATTTCTATAATTTTATAAGAAACATTTAAATAGGAATTTTAACAGCAATAATGGCTGTTCTTTGGCCAGAATTCCTTGTCATTCCTTGTTTGGAATTATATTTAAGCTTTGATGCACTCTCCTCAGTGCCTTTTAAAATATCACTGTTCCTTACTTATAAATACCTTGTGATGTGTTTGTATCAGTCACCTCCTTTGTACCATTTCATATCCTCTTGGCTCCTCCTACCCTTGAGTCATATGTCATTTAGCAACCAGCTTTGCAGGTATCACTTTTGCTTTATTCAAGTGCCTTCTGACTACTCCCCACATTATTTCCCTGTGCCCTCTGCCTCTCCCTCTCGCCCCGGGGTGTCCATGTTGATGCTGAGGTGTGAAACACCTCCTGATCAACCCCACACGTGCACAGCCATGTTCCTTGTTGTGTGGATGTGTGTGTGTTCAGCAATTCTGTATGGTCACAGGGTGCATGGCTATTATGGCATCTATGTGAAGGTGTGTTTTGTTGACGTGTTTGTGTGTTTAGAGAGTTCAAGTCACTGTGGGCTCTGAGACAATGAGTGGTCTGTATGTGTGTGTGAGTTTGTGTGTATGTTCTGAGTATCAGTGTGCATTATCAGGTGTAGTTTACAGTCTGAATGCTGATGGTCATTTGCAAATAGTGGGAATGTGGGTGTGGGTGTGTGTTGTCAGCATTTCCACGTGTTCAGAGGATGTCTGTCATTGTGGGAATGTGTGGAATAAGTATGTTGTTAATCAGTGTGGGCACCAACATTGTTTGCCTGTTACCAGTTCAACACTCAACACCCCTGAAGAAACATTGAGTCCAGACATTCACAGGCCCCATCAGGCCCACAGAGATCCTACTCAGCTGTTTTCTTCCCATCACAGAAATATGAACAGGTAGCCAAGGACCACTTGATATTTGAGGAATTCCTCTAGCATGAAATATGGAACAAGAAACACATACACTGAAGTGAGGGACTAAAGGCGCAGCAAGGAAATCCAGAGATCATAGTGAAACTTCAATTGCATATCTAGTAACATCTTCAAAACATTTAGAGATGTGCCGGTCCCATGGCCTAGTAGTTAAGTTCAGAAAACTCCACTACAGTGGTCCTGGTTCAGTTCCTGGGCGTGGACCTACACCACTCATCAGTGGCCAGGCTGTGGTGGCCACCCACATACAAAATAGAGGAAGATTGGCACAGATGTTAACTCAGGGTGAATATTCCTCAGCAAAAAGAAGAAGATTGGCAACAGATGTTAGCTCAGGGTGAATCCTCCTCAGAAAAGAAAATAAAAAAGATAAAACAATCAGTAAGTGCATATATATGTATTGATGTTACTGTACAATATTGGGGTTCTCTTGGCCAATGCACATTAAAAAATCCAATTATTCTGGCATCAGCTTTTGGGAAATGAAGTGTAGCTATATTTTGTGAGATTGATCTACAAGGAGACGGGAGCATGTGTCTGTCTCAGATCTGTATCCTTGATCCAGGTCTTGGGGCACAATTTATGGGATGAAGGGCAGGGTGGTCTGACGTGTGGAGGTACATGATTGGAAGTAAGAAAAAGTGAGGTAATTGATGATCTGCACAAGCAAAGTCAAGCCTCGTGGCTCTTCATTGGATGTATCTTCACAAATTGGCAGTGTTACCATGATCAGAGAATGGAGTTTTTAGCTCCTTGATGTCCAAAGGTCACTTATAAAGCATTTGTGCAGTCCCCGTTGATGAGTTGGTGGTCCCAACTGGTCTGATCTGGATGAGGGGTCTCAGTTCCTGAAAGAAAACTCTTAACTACTCTGTTGATAAGATGGGGTCACTTGAACTGGTCCTGGAGGGCCCATGGTTATGCTGGTATATACGTATCTATGCATATGCATGAGATTATCTGCACGTGTGTTAAATCTAGAGTATACACAAAGCCAGGCTCTAGTGAAAGTGGTCAGGACAGATTTTAACCAGTAATATACCACTGCACTAGGGAAGAGGGAACAGGGTGAACCGAACTCAATTTGATTTGTAAAGAGGTGACTGGGCATTTGAAAGGGAGAATGAGGGAGCAGGCAGAGGGGTGAGCAGGGGCTCAGTAGAGTGAGGGAGGGAAAAGTTACAGAGTGTTGGTCAGTGCAGTGTGATCTGGCCAGTTGTGTCTGCTAGTTGGAAATGATCAAAGTTTCACTTCTCTCCTCTCACAGAGGCTGGGAGACAGACACCCTGTCCTCATCTCAAGGAATGGCTGTCAGGACCTTTAGAAGTGTACTCCTGGGCTGGCCCCATGGTGTAGCGGTTAAGTGCGCATGCTCTGCTTTGGCTGCTCGGGTTCAGATCCCAGGCGCGCACCGATGCACCGCTTCTCCGGCCATGCTGAGGCCGCATCCCACATACAGCAACTAGAAGGATGTGCAGCTATGACATACAACTATCTACTGGGGCTTTGGGGGAAATAAATAAATAAATAAAATTAAAAAAAAAAAAAGGAAGTGCACTCCTGAGTTATAGGAGACACACATACAACTCAAAAGGACAGAGCAAAGATTCACAGTTGTAAGCACTTTTGGGTAAATGCTCTAAGAAAGGGATGTCGGGGCCAATGACGGAGTGTTGGCCGGAACAAACAATTCTTTTGGCTGCCTTGAGCTTTCTCAGGCAGGCACTTTAAGGCGGCAAGGGTAATCCTAGGGATGTGGATTTGAGCTGTTAGAAACTATGTCATTGTTTAAGTCTTATAATGTGTGTGGGGCAGTGAAATCTTTTGTGCTGAGAGGCTGTAGTTATTATAGGCCAAGATTGAGGCCTAGTCAAGAAGAGGGCTCAAAGGAGCCTGGCTTGAGTTTGGTCAAGTACAGGAAACTATATATATAAATAATATATGTATATTTTTTGAATAATACAAATCACTATATTGAACAATATATTGAATTAAATAATATAAATATATATTGAATGTGTATAAGTATGTGTATATATATTTGAATTAAATAATACAAATATATATATATGATTTAAAGGAATATTCAGGCATAATAACAGAAATTTCCAGAATTGATAAAAGACTTCTACTCTAGATTCAGACAGCTGAATACATCTCAAGCACAACTAAAAAAAAAAATCTAGAGCCAGATCCATCCAGGGAAACCAAAGAACACTAAATACAAAAGAAGATATTCAAAGCCCCACAGAGGAACAGAACACTTATAGAGACTTACGTTTAGACCTATGATACATTTTTTAACAATGGAAGGCAAGAGAGAGTTGGATTAAATCTTCAAGGTACAGAGGGAAAATAACTTTCAGTGTATTCCCAATCAAACCATATCTCAAGAACTGGGGTGAATTAAAGATATTTTTATGCAAACATTTACTAAGAGTATTACCACCAACAAATGCTCGTTAAGGAACTTCTGAAGAATGTACTTTAAGGGGGCCAGCCACCTGGTGTAGTGGTTTAAGTTCAGCACGCTACGCTTTCAAGGCCTGAGTTTGTGGGTTTGGATCCCAGGCGTGGATCTACACCACTCATCAGCCATGCCATGGTGGTGACCCACATACAAAATAGAGGAAGATTGGCACAGATGTTAGCCCAGGCTAACCTTCCTCAAGGAAAAAACTTAAAAAGTAAAAAAGAATGTACTTTAAGAAGAAAGAAACTGATAGAAGAACTGCTAAGAGGTAAAAATGGATCGTGAGGATAAAAAAGGGTAAACATCTGAATAAATCATTGAAAGCATGACTTTACCAAACAATAATAATATTGACAATGTATAACTGATGGAGTTAGAAACTCATGACAAGGGAACTTCCGTTTTAGAGTAGACTAGGATGGGAAAGCACTCTTGCTGCAAAACTGGACAAAGCCAGATAAATTATAAATATATTTTTAGAGCATCAGAGAACTTCAGAACCAACCAACTAAAATTCCAGAAAGAAGAAAAACTCTTTTATGTGAGCAAGGATTTTTATCTTTCTTTCCCCTGCAGGCGTTTTCTGATTCTGGGTGCTTGCCGAGGATCTATCTGGCTTGCTCAGTCAGAGCCTCGGCTAGGGAAAAGAGCAACTAGCCAAACTTGTAGTGATTCTGCAGGACTGGTGTGGCAGAGGAAACCTGAGGGCTTTCAGACACACAACTGCTCTTCCTCAAAGCACCTGTGCTACGTTTTGGTGCCACATAGGAATCTGGGGAGCTAGGCCAAAAGCTTCCATAAAGCAAAATGAAACCTCCAGAAGTGGTGGAAGTGGGCTGAGTCCAACATACTGCTAGTCTGACCTTCAGGGAATGTGCCATATTGTGAAGCGATGTAAGGTAGGAGGCTGGAGAGCTGCACTGAGATGTCTGAAGGGAGTAGCTGAATTTTCTGTGGGCTCCCAAACCTGAGGAGACAGAGATCTACCAGACTTAGAACCAGACCCCTGTGCGGGGGAGGGGAGCACAGCAAACAGGAACAGGGGAAAGCAGAAGGGCTGGGTTTACTAAAAGTGAGACCCGGCCCCAACTCTGATCAATGTCTGATTGGACTCAGGTGCTCCAACCTCACTCTTTCCCAATGAGGTCATGTGGAGCCTCTCGAGTTATGTTACAGAGACCTTCCAAAGACACTGGTGAGAGGATGGAGAAGGTAAGCCACAGACTGGGAGAAGATCTTTGCAAATCACATATCTGACAGGACTATAAAGAACTCTCAAAACTCAGCAATAAGAAAATCCAAGTTTAAAATGGGCACAGATTTGGACACTTCACCAAAGACCATACACAGATGGCCAATAAGCACACGAAAAGATGCTCAACGTCATTAATCCTGAGAAAAATGCACATAAAAACCACATTGACATACTGCTACGTACCTATTAGAATGACTAGAATTAAAGAGGTTGACCATACCAAGTGTTAATGAGGATGGAAAGTAACTGGAACACTCCTACATTGCTGGTGGGAACACAGAGCGGTTCAGCCTCTTTGGAAAACAGTTTTTTTTTATTTATTTATTTTTTGTGAGGAAGATCAGCCATGAGCTAACATCCATGCTAATCCTCTTCTTTTTTCTGAGGAAGATTGGCTCTGAGCTAACATCTATTGCCAATCCTCCTCCTTTTTTTTTTTCCCCAAGACCCCAGTAGATAGTTGTATGTCATAGCTGCACATCCTTCTAGTTGCTGTATGTGGGATGCGGCCTCAGCATGGCCGGAGAAGCGGTGCATCGGTGCACTCCTGGGATCTGAACCCGGGCTGCCAGTAGCGGAACGCGCACACTTAACTGCTAAGCCACGGGGCTGGCCCCTGGAAAACAGTTTTACAGTGGAGTTTGTTATGCTGCTGTAACAAATTACCACAAATTTCATGGCTTAAAACAACTCAGTTTATTGTTTTACAGTTCTGTAGGTTAACAGTCTGACACGGGTCTCCTTGGGCTAAAATCAAGGTGTTGGCAGAGCTAGTTTCTTTTTGGGGGACTCTAAAGGTTAATCCATTTCCTAGCCTTTTCAAGCTTCTAGAGACCACAACATTCCTTAGCCTATGGCCCCCCTCTGCCACCCTCAAGACCGAGAACTCTGCATCTCTCTGGCCCTGCTTCCCTGGTTGTATCTTTTTTTCTACTCTGCTGCTTCTCTTTCCCTTTTAAGGGCCTTTGTGATGCACTGGGCCCACCTGGATAATCCAGGATAATCACCCTATTTTAAAATCAGTTGATTAGCAACCTTAATTCCATCTGCAAATTTAATTCACCTTTGCCAAGTAAACTAATGTATTCCCAGGTTCCAGGGATTAGGACATCTTTGTGGGCCATGACTTTGCTACACAGTTTTTAAAATAAAGTTAAACATACACATACCATGTGACCCAGCAATTCCACTTCTATGTGCTTACCCAAGAGGAGAAGACTAATGCTCACACAAAAACTTGTTTGCAAAGATTTATAGCAGATTTTTGCTAGTCAAAAAAGACAAAACTGAAAATAACTCAAATGTCCTTCAACTGGTGGATGGATCAACTGTGGTCCATTCATACAATGGATACTAGATTCAGCAATAAAACAGCAGGAACTGCTGATACAGTCAACAACATGGATGAACACTAAAATGAATGTATTGTGCTAAATGAAAGAAACCAGACTCAAAAGGCCAAATACTGTGGGATTCCATTTACATGATATTCTAGAAAAGACAAAACCACAGGGAAAGGCAACAGATCATTAGCCGCCAGGGGTTAAGGGTGGGGGAGGAGTTGACTACAAAAGAGCAGCTTAAGGGAGTTCTGGGTGCTGGAACTGTTCTGTATCTTGATTTTGGTAGTTGCACAGCTCTGTGCATTTGTCAAAACATTGTACAAAGACAAAAACAAAGACATCATTTCTCACGCATCAGATTGGCAAAACAAAAATTTGACAATCCCGATCCAACAATTCCCAGGGAAAGGATGACTTAGACACTGTTGGCAGGAATGGAAATTGTTAAAACTTCAGAGGATGATTTGGCTGCAGCTCATCAAGTTGCAGATGCACATCAGCCTCTGGCCCAGCAATCCACTCACAGGCAGGTGTCCATTCTAGGGAATCCAAGTGTGCTCGAGGAGACACACACAAGTATAGTCATTAAACATGGTAAGAGACTGAACTAATTGTGGTTAGTAGTTATTTAAAAAAGAAAGGAAAAAATGCACATGGGAAAGAATCAACCCTGCTGGCTACATATATGATCTGGGAAGGTAACTCACTGGTTTGTCTCCTTAGTAGTACGTAGCACAGAGAGCACTGTACTAGGAATCTGGAGACAAGCATCTGAGCATATAGTTCCAACTCTGCCACTAAGTAGCAGTCAGACTATGGACGACTTAACTCGAGAAACCTCACTTTCCATTTCCTGGAAAATGAAGAGTTTAGGCTCTACAACCACTAAAATTATTTCCAACTCCACAATTCTATGATTCAATAAGCCAACTATCAAAAATTATATTCCAAAGTACCTATAAAAAACAGTTGAGAAACTGTTTTTCCCAGACACCCTGAAATTAGAAACTATCAGGGAAATAGGACATCTTAAAATATTGATAAATAAAATGGCCCAAATTTCTTGGTACGTCTATGACGAGCTGTTTAATCAAGATGGTAACTCAGAAAGAGCATATAAGCAGCTAAACCCACCATATTGACTTGAGTCACCCTCAGGAAAAACATATGTCTTCTCCCATTTTAACATTCCAAAACAAATTCACCATACTAATGAGTCCATCTTGTCAAGATCAGGTCTGTCTAGCCAAAAGTCATTCATGTATATGGTAACATTTACTTGATTTTTTAACAAAGATAAAACGATGAATGGCTTTTTGTATTTTTGCCTGTTTCATCTATAAAGATCTTGCATTATAATTTAATAGCTTCAGCCTGCTACAATAATTTAAAGAGCCTTTTGAAACTTGTAATATGTCATGTCCAACAGGATCTAGTAAAAAAATCAGTAGTTCACAATCCAAAAAATCTTATTTAGATTCATTACCAACAATACTTACACTTCAAAGACACCAATAACCAACATGTCATTTGTTCCTCCTGCAGAATTTCATAGGTTGTTAAATTCTGGTATCATCCAAAAGCATAATTAGGATGCTATCATTAAAATGTATTTTTTAAATCAGAAATATTAAAACTAATCATTAAACTATTAAACTAAATGATTAAATATTAAAACTAATGGCAACTCATGATCTGTTGTCTTTCCCTATGGTTTATCTTTTCTAGAATATCATATAAATGAAATCCTATGGTATTTGGCCTTTTGACCCTTCACCCTCTCAGTCAAATCAAAATTTGAAAATTCTTGTTCTATGGGCTTTCCAAATCTAAATTCTTACGATTCTAAATGAGTATGGAGACAAAACACACACTACATACTACTTCTAAAAACCTCCTCCTTATCCGATTTTAATTTTAGCACCAACTGCCAAGAAAAACCTTTCCACTGAAACCAAAATTCCGTACACATTATGTCAATCATCAATGGATCAGTCATCAATCTATCTTAACCAAAGGTGAGTTATTATTAGGAAGTTACATAATTTTCACCAAAGACTGTTTAAAGCTCCTTTCATTAAATGCAGTTTAGAACCATTCACAGGCTTCAAAGTTTGCCTTGCAAATATAGAGTCAATTATCAGAAACCATTAATCGGACTGGCTTTTCTATAAAAGTGGTCCCAAATAAGTAGGAATGTTTATTTGTTTAAAGAAAGCAATCAGGAGCCCAATAGCCTGAGTGGAGTCAGGCAGAGGAGCACTGACCACAGTTCCTCTTCTGAAGGAAAGTGTTCACCCGGAGATGTAGCGACCTGGCCTAGACAGGGTCCTGGGGGAGCGCGAACTCAAGGGCGCCAGCAGAGGGCTGGCGACTCCCTGCCGCCCCCTGCACCTCCGCTGGGTGGGCAGGAGGCCCTGCCGGGGTGGGGCCCCGCCAAGGCAGAGGGACCGGCCGGCCAGGTGGCACTCCTCTGCTCCTCCAAGGGACAGAGGTTGGCCTCCCCCGCCTGGGGCAGCCCGCCAGCAGCCCCGTCCCCCGACCCCATCCGCCGCCCCTGACACCGCGCTCCCGCCATCTGCGCAGAGATCTCCACGCAGAGCCCGCCGCCCACCACCTACCTCGGCGCCGCCTCCTGCCCAGCGCTCCTCCACACTGCAGAAAGGAGAGCTCCCCAGCGCTGAAAATCCTGGAGGAAGGATCCAGAAATCGCCAGTCCCCCCACACAAACCTCTGCGGCAGCCACCTCCAACCAGGGACCGGCCTCCAGTGCACGCACCGCCGCACTCTCCAGCTCTCCGGCCCCTCTGCCGCTCAGAGCGCTGGTCCTGCGCATGCGCGGGCCTCCGAGAATACAATGGGAACCGCTGGGGAGGCGCCGGGAGGGGCGTGGGGATTGAGGTGTCCCTGAGAGGGAGAGCGGGATCAGGCTGCCACTCTGCAGCCCTTGACTCTGCTCTCCCTGGATGATCGTCAGCTGCTGGATAAGATCTGCTTTCCCTTGAGGTGGCTCCTCCTGTCCTGAGAAGCTCGTCACACGATATAACATTTGTTTAAAAGAGAACGATGATATCCTTAACTGCACATGTGTCGTGTCCCCAGAATTCTTTGCTTCCCCAGAAGAGTAGACGGCGAGCAGCTGGGACCGAGTTCTGACCCAGGAAGGAAGGACACTGAGAGCACAGCTGTCTCCCCTCCGGTTCCTTCCCCTGATCTGTGGCCCTGATGGGGCTATGGCGTTGGGGACTCATGTAAGTGACAAGGCTCAAGTGTTTGCCCATGGTATTACATTTCTTATGGTTTAGTGGTTAAAACGGGAGGCTAGCTCTCAGTTTTTCAGATGATTTCACTTGCAGAAATGTCTTTGGACAAAGAAGATTGTTTTCTTAATTTCTGATTTTTGTAATCAATAACAATATTAAAATACTTATTTCTTAATCTCATTGACATGCTAAAACAAACAGCTCACTTGGTTTTCACCAAATTGGCCACATTTTCATTAAAACTTTGGAAGTATTGCTGTTTGAGGTAAAGAAAGCATTTGGGAAGAATAATTACCCTTAGATAATATCTTCCCAGATAAATGTACAAACACATAGTTATGAGCCATTCTGAGGGGCCTGGGAAATCCAGTTTGAGTTCTACAATGGATCATCTGAAGTAAGGTTAAATTAGTAATTTTCTGAGGAGTTTGCAAGTAAATATTCATGTCACCTTCATCAAATAGGTCTGGTGATTTAAATGAAGGTTGAGCTTAATGATAAAAGTTTTCAAGAGACTGAGAAATATTAAGTAAGTGTGCTTAAAACAAAAAGGTGCAAATTAAAGTAAAGCCCGCCATTATCCTCTTTAAAACAGAGTCACAGTAGCAGTATTGTCAAGGTATGAGAAGGCATAGAAATGCTTTATAAAGTCAATTCTTCACTTCTAAAGGACCTAATGTGACATTCTAGAAGTGTCCATAGTCTTTCACTCATCTAGATTAAAATTGCTCAATTTATATTTTAAAGACTAATGAATCTGAGGGCAAAATATTCAAGGTCAGTGTTTAATTGTTCTTCATTGTTGCAAAGTACATGGGTATAAAGTGTGGCTGAAATCCATGGTCTTGGAGAAGAAAAATATATAGAACTTATTTATCACTCTCACAGCATGTCCTGACTTAATCCTACAAATATCCCAAGAATAAAGCCTCAGTGAATTCCATTCTTTTCTTAGATATGACAACTTTCATTCGTAATGAATATTCTCAAATTAGGCTCTAGCTAATAATTATGTTCCTGATGCAAATAGGCAAGAATAGAGAATCAATCCTTGATTAACTTGGGCTCAAGAGGACTACTTAGAACCAAAATTTGTTTTTTGCTTTGTTTTTCTTTATTGATTTCTTTCTTTCTCCTCAGCGGAGTCGGCAGATACATGACACACAACGCTGAGAGACTGGAGAGCAAGGTCTTGAAGAATGTGGGATTTCCTAATCTTCCAGATCTTATCTTTAAAATTCTATGATTTTTGCTATTTATATAGGGGTTCATTTTTTCCATTATTTCTAATAGTGATCATAATAATGAGACTACCAAAACTTAGCACCCGTGAAGCATTTTTCATTGTAAAAATTTACGTTACTCGGACAACTGTTAATATTTTAAAAAGCCACTAAGAGCTGATATGATGCTCAGAGGATTTTTAGGGTAGTGAGACTGTTCTGTACGTAATGGTGGCTACATGTCACTATATGTGTGTCAAAACCCATGGAACTGTACAACACAAAGAGTGACCCTTAAACTAGGGACTGTAGTTCATAACGTTTCAATATTGTTCATTCATTGTAACAAACATATCATACTAATGCAAGGTGTTAATAATAGGGGAGATGGGGCTTGGGAGAGAGGAGAGAGGAAGTGCGTTGAGTGTATGGAGCTTTATGCACTATCTGTTCAATTATCTGTAAATCTAAAACTCTACTTTTAAGAATAAAGTTTTTTGGAAAGGCACCAAAGGGTAAGCTAACACGTAGGGCATCTATTTTGTGCAGAAGGGCAAGGAAGAAGTTGAAATGATTTAAAAGGTTCACCTTGTGACAGTTTCAATTATGGTGTGTTTCTGAAGCCTTAGACAAGGGCAGGACATAGAATTTGAGACATGAATGAAATAAAGGAGAAGGAAGACATCAGAGTGATCAGACCTGATCAATTAATATTTAGGACAAATTACTAAATTGGATGGATTTGTTTTTATTTGCTTTGCTTTTTAGAAACCTTACACCTTTCTATGAAAGCCACACATGCACAGTGTCAACAGGTATGTTTCCTACCGAGCGGCACCTGCTTCTCTCCCTCTGCATCTTCTATTCCTTTCCCCCGCCTCTCACTACCTCTGACTGATGGTCGCTGTTTCTATCTCCCTTCCCTACTCTTCCTCTCTCCTGTTTGGTTTTTTTTTTTTCTTTATCTTTGTGCTCCTTTCTCCTCTAACACATCAGACTAACCATAACCTTCCTGGTCATTGTTTAGTTCCACTGAAGGAACTCAGTGGTTTCCATCAAGAAATGATAGATCAGTGTTCTGGGGAAAATTTCTCTATTTCGGCTACTTCTCCACCGTCAATCTGAAGCAGGAAAATTTCTTGAACGTTGAACCAATTTTTTATATTTTTTTTCTTTTTTGAATCCAAATTTCAGAGCTCCTGGTAATATTGGAAAAATTCCTGAAGAAGGCTGCCTGGAGTTTGAGCCGATACTTCTTCTTATGGCCATAAAGAGGAATCCTTATTTTGGCCATGGGGCCTCAGGAGAAGCCCTCGTGAGAGAGGAATCTTTGCTAACCCTATGTTGTACCTAGGACTGGCTTCTCCTAGAACAGTGGTTCTCCAACTCCAGTGTGCATTAGAACTGTGTGGAGGTCCCCTACAACACAGAATGCTGAGCCCATCCCACAATTTGTGATCCAGTAGGATGGCGGACCCAAGAATTTACATCTCTGACCATTTCCCAGGTGATACTGCTGACCAGCTACACATTGAGAACCACCGGCTTAGAAACCCTAGGTTTCAAAGGATGCTTTGCTTGAGCAGACAGCCAAAACTATCAAAATCTTAATCAAGATTCACCAACAACTTCAATGTGTTGGCATTTGGATCTAGAGGTTCCTGAATTTTCAGAGACTAAAGCAAACATTACACTGAGTTCAAGGTTTGTGACTCTCCTAAGTGTCACCCAATTCCTTTGCTTGCTTTCGTCGACCCCTACTTGGCTAGGAAAGAATATTAAAAACAAAGCCAAGTTTGATTATTTAATCTTCAGTCAATTCAGACATTTTTGAGGAAGATTTTTTTGACAGAATAGCCAACTTTCTTTTATCTACAATATTGGAAACGAATTATTAGTGATAACAATGGTTATTTACTGAGGACCTAATATGTCTCAAGCCCTTTACAGACTTTTATTGCTCTGCTTCTCAGAACCCTACGGCATCCCAGGTGTGTTTACTGTTTCTCCACCACTCCTCTAATGAACCCCCCAGACCACACTTATATTTGACTTCACCATGCCTTCTCTCATTTAATTTAGCAGTAGATTAAAATTACAGAAGAAACTTGAAGGGGTCTTTAGCCCCAGCAGGCGAAGGTCTAAAGTCTATCGACGACAAATGGCTTAATGTTTGTTTCTGAGAAGTTTCCAGGGACAAAATCTCCACAACCTCCAGAAACCAGTTCTGTTGATTATTAATATCTCTAATCAATGATATACATTAATTAATTGGTTTTTTATTGATTGGTTGATTGCTGTATTACTTTGCCATATGATAAAATTTTTCTTTGTGTTATTTAAATAATTTTCACTTTATATCCACTTTTTAAATTTAGCCTTCTCTGGACCTCCTCATACATTGAAGATGGTAATTGTCACCTATTAGCGTTTTCCTCTTCTGTTTAGATAACCTCAGTTTCTTTACTGTATTAAAAATATTTAATAAGTTCGGCCCAGTGGCTTAGCAGTTAAGTGCGTGTGCTCCGCTGCCGGCGGCCCGGGTTCGGATCCTGGGTGCACACCGATGCACCGCTTCTCCGGCCATGCTGAGGCCGCGTCCCACATATAACAACTAGAAGGATGTGCAGCTATGACATACAATTATCTACTGGGGCTTTGGGAGAAGAAAATAAATAAATAAAATTATAAAAAATATATATATATATTTAATGTGTTGTGCTTTTTTTCTCCAGTTCTTCTCTAGGTTCAATTTATTGGGTAGTACAGTGGAAAGATGACTTCAGAGGTCCTGTGTGGTACAGAATCATCTTTGTACTGTATTCAATGTGAATAAATTCTATATTAGTTTTGTGTTCATTCTAATCTGGAATCTGAACCTTTCCTTCCTTCCTCTCTCTATTGTCTGGAATAGTTAATAATCCCAGACCTAGAGTTTTACTTGTGGAAAGTGTTTCTTGTTCTTATTGGTTAGTTGGCTTGACATTCTAATAATTCAATTTATGTAGTAGATATGTGAGTTTTCCTATTTTATGTTTTTTTGTGTGTGTCAGTTTCAGTATATGGGTTTTTTATAAAGTGAATTTTGACCTTTGATGTCTAATTCATAGTGTTAAGTATTTCACAAAATGGTGTATCTCATTAAGATCTAAGCACTCTGTAGAGAATACTTCTTATTTATTTTCTGATACTGGTCATTTGTGTTTCATTTCTTTTTCTTTTCCTTAATCGGTTTTGCTAGTGGTTTATTAACATTATTAATATTTTGAAAATACCTTTTAGCTTGATTTATTTCTTTAGTATTTTTCTATTTCATTGATTCTTATCTTTATTATTGTTTCCTATCTGTATTTTTTCCAGTGTTATTCTCTTTTAATTCTTGATACAGAAGCTGAGATTGTGGATTTCCTGTCTTTCTTCCATACTCATACATTCATTTAAGGCTACACACAGATGTAGCTGGTATCTCTTGTCTTCCCTAGTGTATTTCTAAATTCTGTGCTGCAAGCCATGTCTGCCCCATAGTGTCTCCAGCCCACGAGCCTGCAACGATGCCAGCCTTTGTGTGTCTCCATCCCTCTACCTGAAGCTCATATCTTGTGTCCAGTGTCACCATCTCATATGACAGCAGCCCATGTCTGCCCTTTTGTGTTGTCAAGATTTTCTCTCCCTTCTGTCCATAACACCTCTCAAAAGTCTCCATTCCTTGTTCCTGTAGCCCTTGCCAACCCATATGAGTCTCCATCCCCTGTCTCTAAAACCCATGTCAGACAACTAATGTCATTCTCTCACTTACCTGCAGCGCGTATATTTTCCTCGAGTGTCTCTATCTCCTGTGCCCACATTTTATACCAGACCTCACGTGTCTCTCTCACTCCATGTGTCTGCATCCCTTTCCATCCCTGAGTGTGCCTGTCCGCTGTGCTTCAGCCCATGCCAGCTCGTGTTTGTCTACATTCTCTGTGCCTCCAGCCTATCTAGACAACCAGTGTTTTCATCTACTGTTCCTCTAGCCCCTGTCCGAACTCCTGTGTTCCCTTATCCTGTGCCTGTAGCCCATGTGTGCCTCAAGTGTCTTCCCTCAGTGTCCCACGCTTGGGTGTCATTCACTTGTTAAAGGACATCTTGGTTCCTTCTAGGTTTTGGCCACTGTGAAGAAAGCTGCTTTTTAGATGTTCTTAGGGGACTGTGTGTGGATGTATATTTTCACAGTAGTTGGAGAAATACACTGCTGCACAATTGGTGCACCATATAGTGACACTATATTTAGCTTCACAAGAATTAACAAGATGTCTTCTTTTTTTTTTTAATTCTATTTATTTATTTATTTTTCCCCCAAAGCCCTAGTACATAGTTGTATGTCATAGTTGCACATCCTTCTAGTTACTGTATGTGGGACGCGGCCTCAGCATGGCCGGACAAGTGGTGCGTCGGTGTGCGCCCGGGATCCGAACCCAGGCCGCCAGCAGCGGAGCATGCGCACTTAACCAGTAAGCCACGGGGCCGGCCCGCAAGATGTCGTCTTAAGAGGTTGTACTGTGTGTATTCCCATCAGCAGTGAATGAGATGTCCTATTGTCCTACATCCTCACCAGTAATTGGTATTGTCAGTTTTTGGGTTTTAGCTATTCTACTAGAAGAGTAGAGTATCTCATTGGTGTTTTAATTTGCTTTTTCTTAATGCACAATGGATTTTATTTTCCAATAATTCCTTGTTGTTGAGAAATTTATATTTGCTTATTTCCCCCGTACATATGTATTTTTGGTAACTTGTCTATTCATATTTTGGTCTATTTATTTTAATTTAGGGAGTTTGTTTTCTTGTTGCAGTATTTGATTGGTTTTTTGAATATTTTGGATGCAGGTCTTTCTGCAGATATGTGTTTTACAAATGTATTATCCTAGTCAGGAGTTTGTATTTCCACTCTGTGAATGCTGTCTTTCCCAGACTGGACTGTTTAAATTTAACCAAGTCCACTTGATCAATTATTTTCTTCATGGATGGTGCTTTTTGTCTTGTATATGAAAACTAATCATCAAACTATAAATCATGAAGATTTTCTCCTGTTTCCCAGTATGATTTTTACAGTTTTGCATTTTATATTTCAGTTGATGAGTGATTTTGAGTAAATTTATGTCTAAGGTGCAAAATTTGTGTCTTTGTTCATTTATTTCCATAGGGTCATCCTTTTTTATCATCACCATGGTTGATGATGACTAGAGACTAAAAGACTAAAGACCTAAAAGACTATTGTTTTTTATGTTGGAGTGCATTTATTGTCTTGACCAAGATCAAGTTGTCTGTATTTGCAAAGGTCTATGTGTGGACTTCCCATGCTTTTTCATTTACCTCTGTGTCTATTCATTTTATTCTTTATTTATTTTTTAATTTTTATTTATTTATTTTTCCCCCAAAGCCCCAGTATATAGTTGTATGTCACAGCTGCACATCCTTGCAGCTGCTGCACGTGGGAAGCGGCCCCAGCATGACCAGAGAAGCAGTGCATCAGGCCGCGCCCAGGATCCGAACCCGGGCCGCCAGCAGCGGAGTGTGAGCACCCAACCGCCAAGCCATGGGGCCCGCCCTATTCTTTTTAAAATATTTCGGTTCAGATATTTTTACGGGGGAGAAAAATAACTAAATAAAATTATTTTAAAAAATCACGGTCTCTTGATTATTGTAGTATTGTAAAATATCACAGTCTCTTGACTTTGTAATTAATCTTGAAATTGAGAAGTGTGAGTTCATCAATTTGTTCTTCATCAGGATTGTCTAGACCACTCAAGGTTTCAAATGAGTTCTTCAATATCTACAAAATAGCTTGGTGAGATTTTTATTGGAATTGCACTGGATCTTTAGATCAATTTAAGAAGAACTGACATCTTAATAATATTGTGACTTTTGATCATGAGCAAGGAATATATCTCAATTGATTTATTTTTTCCTTTATTGCTTTTAAGAGTGTCTCATATTTTTTTCCACAGATATCTGCAAATATTTTATTGGATTTACACTTGAAGATTTCTTTGTGTATGTGTGTGTATTGTTAACGGTATTGTTTCATATTCCAATTATTTGTTGGTATATAGAAAATCAACTGAATTTTGTATACTGAATTTGAACTTCTCTTCATGATATCTCTAGAAATTCCCATCTGGGCACAGAACAGGGGGCTCCATTTCTGTTTGAACATCCCAAATCATGGCATTGAATAATCTGAACACTGAATTTCAGCCATTCACCAGAACTACCAAGGCACACAGCCACCACTAATACTGCAGTTACAAGCCTTTTCCAAGAGACGTGCCCTTGGATTCATTAAAGAACGCCTGTTTTCCACTCGGCCTGGCAGTGGCAATTTGGCAAGAATACTGCAGACCACTTACAGGCTTATTCCTAGAGCTGAGCCAAACTATCCCTGTCTTTCATTGTTGAAACTGAGTCTGTGCAGAACCTGCCTCAGCTCTAGGTCTTAAGGCTTTCTCACACATAACTTCCCAGACACACTGCACTTACAAGCCTTTTCTGAGACTCATTCCCTCAGATTCACTAAAGAAAGCCAGTTCTCAACTTGGCCTGCCAGTGGCAGTTTGGCAAGAAACTGCAGAGCCCTTAGAGGCTTGTCCCTAGAGCTGAGCCAAACTATCTCTGTCTTCCATTTCTGGATCTGAGACTGTGCAGAACCTCCCTCAGCTCTAGGAATTAAGACTGTCTCACACATAAATTCCAAGATACACTGCAGTTAAAAGCCTTTTCTGAGAGGCATTCCCTTGGATTCACTAAAGAATATCGGTACTTGACTTGGCCTGCCAGTAGCAGTTTGGTGAGCAACTGCACAGCCAGATTGTATGTATAACTGAGATCAAATGGTATTTGTCTTTCTCTGTCTCAGTTATATCACTTACCACAATGACCTCAAGGTCCATCCATGACATTGCAAATGGCAAGATTTTTTCATTTTTATGGCTGAATAATATTCCATTTAAATATATACCCCATTTTCTTTTCTTTTTTTTTGTGAGGAAGATCAGCCCTGAGCTAACATGTGCCAATCCTCCTCTTTTTGCTGAGGAAGACTGGCCCTGGGCTAACATCCATGCCCACCTTCCTCCACTTTATATGGGACTCCATCACAACATGGCCTGACAAGTGGTGAGGCAGTGCGCATCCGGGATCCGAACCCCGGGCTGCCACAGCACAGCACACACACTTAACCACTATGCCACCAGGCCGGCCCATACCACGTTTTCTCTATCCACTAATCTATTGATGGACATTTATTTGGTTCCATTTCTTAGCTATTATAAATAATGCTGTAATAATCACAGGGTTGCATATATCTTTTCAAGTTAGTGTTTTCATTTTCTTCGGATAAATACACTGAAGTGTATCTATTTTTAATTTTTTCAGGAACCTCCACTGTCTTTTCCATAGTGGCTGCACCAATGTAAATTCCCATGAACAGCACACAAGGGTTTCCTTTTCTTCACATCCTTGCCAACACTTATTATCTCTTGTCTCTTTGATGATCACCACACTTACAGGTGTGAGGGGATAGCTCTTTATTGTTTTGGTTTGCATTTCCCTGATGATTAGTGACATTGAGCTCCTTCTCATTTATGTGTTGGCCATTTGGATGTCTTCTTGGGACAAATGTCTACTTAGTCCTTTGCCCATTTTTCGATTGGATTGCTTTTTTCTTATTGGGTTGTATGAGTTCTTTATAAATTTTGTTATGGGTTGTGTAAATTTTTTATAAATTTTAGATATTTAACTCCTTATCTGATACATGGTTTGTAAAACTTTTCTCCCAGCCTTTTGATTTTGTTGGTTGTTTCTTTTGCTGGGCAGAAGCTTTTAAGTTTGATGTAGTCCCATTTGTTGATTTTTTCTTTTGTTGTTTGCGGTTTTGGTGGGATATCCACAAAACTATTGCCAAGACCAATGTCGAGGAGCCTCTTCCCTATGTTTTCTTCTAGCAGTTTGACAGCTTCAGGTCTGAGAATGCCCAAGAGGCTGGGAGGAGCAATGTCCCTTTTTTTCGGAGCTGAACAGATTCAGTCTCTCATTTCTCTATCAAGCAGTTTTGTTCAGACCTTATAATTCTTTCCAATTTTAAGCCAAATTAAAAAGGTCAGCCTGCCCCATTCACTCCAAAAGTGCCCCCTAGGCTCCCCTGGTCAAGGAAATTCCCCCTGGGTTTTTCGTTCCCAGGAATTACGCCCTAGGTTCCTCTGACCTAGGGAATGTACCAGTACCCCCTTAAGACACCTAGCCTTAAGCCTTGAAAACAGCTCAAATAAACTCTGAACTGTTGACTTACAATAAGGAGGTCCGGGTTTCAGGAGAACTCACTGGGGTCACCTGAAGAATGCAGTGATCTGGAGGGCACAATGGGCCCCTATTGGTACCCAATGCCAGTTCAGTGTAGATTCCAGGTGGTCTCTCGTGGGTTTCTCTGAAATCCTGCCATGACTACACCAACAAATGTCTACGTAAATAATCCATAATCAATGTATAAATCAAAATTGGAGTGAGTTTATTATGAGCCAACTTTTGAGGACCATGGCCCAGGGCCTTCCTTCCCTAAGGAAGGAAGGGCACCAAAGAAGTGGGGTGTACAGAGCGGTTATATGCTGTCAAAGAGCATGTATCACATAGGATTGTAATGTCCCTTTTACTATAGCGACAAGATCGCCCTGTCAGATTGCCCTGCCAGAATAGCAATTGATGGACACAGCAGGGAGCAGGTCTGCTGTCTTGATGGGCTTGGCTGGTGTCAGGTCTGTTGTCTCAAACTGGGTGGTCACAGGATGACTGCAGCAACCAAATCCTAGCTTAGGGAGAAATGCTCATCCTTAAGGTACTGCCAATGAGGGCATCTTTATCTTAAGGGCATATTCTCTTCTCTTTGGGACATGGGAAAGCAGATACACAATGCAGGCGACAGGCCCTTTTGGAAAAACAAACTCTGGCCAAATTAGTTTTACCCCAAATGGCTTCCTCGTGTGTTCCAATATATCCTATTGCTTGCCATTTATTTATCACTTCCTTAGTACTCATTGTGTGTCTGTTATGTATACAGAATATGTAATATCCTGGGGAAAACGGGGGTTATAGGATATAGTGTTTGCAGACAAGAAGCTTATTACCCTACTTGGAAAATAACTACCTTTCTTTCTTTTTTTGTGTGAGGAAGATCAGCCTTGAGCTAACATCCATGCTAATCCTCCTCTTTTTGCGGAGGAAGACCAGCTCTGAGCTAACATCTATTGCCAATCCTCCTCCTTTTTTGTTTTCCCCCAAAACCCCAACAGATAGTTGTATGTCATAGTTGCACATCCTTCTAGTTGCTGTATGTGGGACGCGGCCTCTGCATGGCCAGAGAAGCAGTGCGTCCGTGTGCGCCTGGGATCCGAATCGGGGCCCTCAGCAGCGGAGCGTGCGCACCCAACCGCCAAGCCACAGGGCCGGCCCCAATAACTACATTTCTGAAATGCTAAACAGAAACACAGCAGAGAAAAAGATATGCCTCGATGGTCGAGGAAATGTGACAGCAAATTTATTAACTGAATTCAAAACAGCGACAATCAGCACAAATGCCAAGAAAGCTCTGGAGACTCAAGTTTGCTCAACTAGCTTCTCACAATAAAGCAAAGATTCAGCACTGGTTCTGGAGAGGCCTTGATGTGGACATATGGTGATGACTTTGAATTCCTCTGAAGAGGATTTTTTAAACACAGGAAATAATGGGTGATTATTCTAACTAAACATAGATTTTTTTTTTAAGTTTTATTTATTTATTTTTCCCCCAAAGCCCCGGTAGATAGTTGTACGTCATAGTTGCACATCCTTCTAGTTGCTGTATGTGGGACACGGCCTCAGTATGGATGGAGAAGCGGTGCGTCGGTTCGTGCCTGGGATCCGAACCCCGGCTGCCAGCAGCGGAGCCCGCACACCTAACCGCTAAGCCACGGGGCCGGCCCTCAACATAGATTTTTAAAATGTCAAAACGAGTGGTACTCCTGGTGTGTTGTTTCTGAATAACAGCTGTCATTGTCTTAGTTCTTTCCGCATAATGTTTGCTCCTGCCTCACACCAGCCCTATGAACAGGGCCAGGGCGGGTATCATTCCTGATTTCCTGATGAGAACGCTGAGGCCTTGTAAAGTTAGGAGATCTGTCTGGGCGCCGGTATTGATGATATCCTAGGAGTTTTGTGTACTCAGTATTTTTCTTTATCTTCTGTAATTGCCATTAGATTTCGATATAATTGATAACTTGCTACCTTTGTTTTTCAAATGAAACCAACAAAGTTTGTGGGTATCTTTTGGTACCTTGTTAAGCAAATGAGGAAAATGAGATTACCAGCTACAGCTGCTGCTCATATTGACAAGCCATCTCCTTTATTTTTCTACCTGACAAGCATGTTCATTCAATAGACATTAAGTGGCTGTTATGCAGTCATCATGAAATTGTCAAAAGTGGGGGGATTGACAGGACAAGTGTGCACACTTCTCATGCTGAAGAGACTTTCAGTGCATTTGAGGGAAGATGAGATACACTCAGGGAAGTGTTAAGCCGCCACTCTCCCAGACAGCACAACATTATTGTCAAAACGAGGGGTGCAGGTGTGCTGTGTCTGTTTGTTGATTCTGGAGGGGTCCAGGTGAGCTGGGGCTTCAACCTGACTTTACTGATTGATGAGACTCTGTGAGGGGAGGACCAGGGAGGGCCCTCTAGTGGAGTGGAGCTTGACTCAGGAAACAGGGAAAGACGAATTTGGGGGGTGGACGGGAGGCATGTTGAAAAATATAAGTGTTGGTCTGGTTGAAGCGATGGCATCTGTAGACACTAAAAAGCCATGAAAGAAATTGTGTTTTCCTTATTTTCTGCTACTGGAGCCATGCGGTGAAGGAGAGGTTTTGAGATTACATCACAGCACTGTAATGTGTGAGAGCCCTGGGGTGTGGCTGAAAGCCTGGAGGACCAACTGAACTTTCCATATATATATAGTTTACATGGGGATGTATAGAGTGCTTATAGCATACATTGTATTGGGGTGAACGTGGAATCCTAAGTGAAACCATTTATCCCTTTGGCTGTTGGTGCCGCCTGTTTTATATGGAGGCAGCGATGTCGAAGACTGAGTGGCATTGTATTAGGATGAGGAAGCGCTCTAGGCAAGAGTCCATTCATCAGGGGATGTGCAGCTTGCTACCCGGATAGATGCCCGGCTACACCTTCCATGAAGGTTCACATGATACAGCTGTGAAGGAGGCAGGATCCTGTGCCTAATGGCTGGCAACAGGCAGGGAGACATTTTCCTAAACCAGCAGCTGGCGCAGCACTGTCAGGACATCACGCCTGACATCCTCGCTTGCCCGAGTCTTACCTTCTTCCTCTAAGTATGAGGATATTCTCTGATGTTTTGGCCAATCCACATATACAGAATCCCTTCAGTTTCACCAATGAGAGCTCATTTCTAAATTCATGCTAATTAAACGAACCACTCATTTCACCAATGAAAAGCTATTTCTGATATTCAGTAAGCTAAGTAGCAAAGCCTGTGGTGCTTATCAAGATATGACTAGCTTAAAGAGACGTGAATAGCTGAAACGCACAGCCAGGTCTGAAATGTGACACTTTCTGATACAAGACTAGCTGACCCCTGGAATCTGAATTCTCTATTAGGGTCAATGACTGTCCCTGAAGGTAAAGCTTGAACTAACTCATCTATGCGTTGTATATTACCGTCAATGCTGAAGAATATTTTATGAATTTCTTAATTTGTTAAAAAAATTACAGAAAGAGCATCTCCTGTCCATCAGTTAATTCAGTTTACTTTATAGTCTCAACATGATGACTACAGTATGTTTTTTGTTTTTAATTTGCTCTTTACCTCTGCCACACTCTTACTCTCTTTGCTTTGCTTTATAATCAACAAAGGTTTAGTGAAATATACATATAAGTAAGGAAAATATCATGAGGAGCACCCAGGACATGCATATATTGAACACACACATCCTAAACATGTTGTTGTTCTGAAATACTAATGAGTAGTTTTGCAAGGTGTTTATAGGCCTCAAAGTGGCCTCCTTTGTCAGATTTCCACTTTACTCCCTGGTGCCAGGTGTAGTTATGAGCCTTCTCATTCTGTCCAGATTCTATTGGTCTGTAGCTGGGAAAACTTTTCTTTGCCAGCAGATCCCTGTCCAATTCTTTTATTCTTGTCTGGTTTATTTACTTTTTCACTATATTTCTCCAAAACAGTTCCCAACTTGGACCCAAGATAAGTCAGTTTCCTGGACCTTTTGTTGTTGAAGGCAGGGAAGCTATTATCATCCTGTGGTGCCTAGTATACGCTGTCCTTTGACTTTGCCACACGTATTCAAACAGATGTTAAAGGGACAGCATATTTGAATGTATTAAAGATGCTAAAAAATTGCTTAAAAGATGCTTAAAGTTCAGGGAGTTCTCCGATTGAGTGTCTGGATTTTCTGATCTTATAATCTCGGCCCACATGCCATCTCTACCTCTAAAGAAAGAGACTTATTGTCTCAAAGAATCAGCTCTTAGTTTCATTGAACGTTTCTATTCTTTTTCTAGCCTCTCTTTCATCTATTTCTGCTCTGATTTTTATTTCTGTCCTTCTACTGACTTTAGGCTTTGTTTATTCTTCTTTTTCTAGTTCTTTTAGATACTGTGTTAGATTGTTTATTTGGACTTTTTCTCATTCCTTGAGGTAGGCTTGTATTGCTGTAAATTTCACTCTTAGTACTACGTTTGCTGCATCCCCTAAGTTTTCATGTATTGTTTTTCATTTTCATTTGTCTTTAGGTATATTTTGATTTCTCCTTTGACTTATTCATTGATCCAATAGTTGTTCAGTAGCATGTTGTTTACTGTCCAAATATTTGTGAATTTTCCAATTTTTTCTTGTAGTTGATTTCTAGTTTCATACACTTGTGGTCAGAAAAATGCGTGATATGATTTCAGTCTTCTTAGAATTATTGAGGCTTGCTTTGTTTCCCAACGTATGTCTATCTTTGAGAATGTTCCATGTGAACTTGAGAAGAATGTGTATTCTGCTGTTTTAGGATGAAATGTTCTATATATATCTATTAAGACCATCTGGTCTGATGTTTCATATAAGGCCACTGTTTCCTTGTTGACTTTCTGTGTGGATGATCAATCCATTGATGTGGGTGGGGTGTTGAAGTCCCCTACAATTATTGTGTTGCTGTCAATTTCTCCCTTTAAGTCTGATAATAGTTGCTTTATATAGTTTGTTCCTCCTGTGTTAGGTGCATGTATATTAATGTATTATGTCTTCTTGGTGGAATGTCCCTTTTATCCTTATATAATGTCTGTCTTTGTCTCTTGTCAGGCAAGGGAAACAAAAGAAAAAATAAGGAAGTGGGACTACATCAGACTAAAAAGTTTCTGCACAGCAAAGGAAACTGTCAACAAAATGAAAAGACAACCTACCAACTGGGAGAAAATGTTTGAAAATCATATATCTGACAAGGGGTTAATTTCCAAAATATATAAAGAACACATGCAACTCCACAACAAAAAAATGAACGACCTGATCAAAACATGAGCAGAGGACATGAAAACACATTTTTCCAAAGAAGTTATACAGATGGCCAACAGGCACATGAAAGATGTTCAACATCACTAATTATTAGGGCAATGCAAATCAAAACTACAATGAGATATCACCTCACACCCATCAGAATGGCTATTATTAAAAAGGCAAGAAATAATAAGTGTTGGAAAGGATATGGAGAAAAGGGAACCCTCATACATTGCTGGTGGGAACGAAAACTGCTGCAGCCACGATGGAAAAAAGGATGGAGATTACTCAAAAAATTAAAAATAAAAATACAGTAAGATCCAGCTATTCTACCTCTGGATATTTATCCAAAGAACATGAAGTCAGTAATTCAAAAAAATGTATGCGCCCCTATGTTCTTCACAGCATTATTCACAATAGCCAACACTGGGAAGCAACTCAAGGACTTATCAATGGATGAAGAATAAAGACGTGATATATATACATATATACCATGGAATACTACTCAGCCATAAAGAAGACAACCTCCTGCCATTTGTGACAGTATGGATGGACATTGACGGTATTATACTAAGTGAAACAAGTCAGCTAGAGAAAGAAAAATACTGATTGATTTCACTCATATTTGGAAAATAACCAAACACATAGATAAGGAGTACAGATTGTAGTTACCAGAGGGAAAGAGGGAAAGGTGTAAAGGGGCACATATGTATGGTGACAGATGAAAACAAGACTATTGGTGGTGAACATGATCCAGTCTATACAGAACTGAAATATAGTAATGTACACCTGAAATTTACACATTTATAAGCCATATGACCTCAATAAAATTAAAAAGAAATTTATTTTTAAATATAGCAAGACCCACTTTACACCTGGGCTGCAGGCAGCCCACACACTCACTGAATTACACAGAAGGGCAGTTTCCCAGGTGAGTCCTGTCTGCTTTGCCACCCTCGGAACCTCCTGATGAAGAACACAGGCCCTAGGATGCTGAAGCAGGTGGGACCCCTGGGGCAGGGAATGGTCTGAGAGTGTGTGACACAAAGTATCTGTGCAGTGCATACTGGGTAGTGAGTTTGTGCTTCTCTTCAAGGTATGCCTTTGGTCATAATCTGAAGATAACTCAAGGAAAATCACTCTTAGGCTTCTTAAATGGAAAATTCTCGTGTCCCAACTTCAAAGCTGCTGAGTTAGAATTCCGGGGAAGGGACACTGGACTTGTCCAGTTATTACCGTGTAGACTGAAGTCTGAGAAGCACTGCTGCTGGCGTCCAGCTGTAGCCACTGCCCGAGGTCAAAGCTCCACATCTTGTGAGGCCTGAGACGGCTCCCAGGGGAGATTTCTGTCTGTCGTCTGCAGAGGGGCGGCCACCTCACCTCTTCCCGCTGACTCGCTTCCCCAATTGGCTTCCTTGTGCCTTTCTTAGTCCTTTTCTTTATCTTCAGAGATAACTGGGGGAGGCAAGATAGAGATACAAATTTTACTAAATCTAACATTTAAGTAATCTTTAAAAAAATTGTACAGCGTTCAGATGTAATATTTATTTTTCTGTTGGGTTGTTTTTTGTCTTTCTCCCTTTTGCTGTCTTAAAGTATGTTGTGTTATTGGCTGGGAAGATAGCGTGATATTAACATCAGCTTTATATTGAGCCCCAAACCAGGAAAGCACTTTATATTTGTCATATGGAATTAAGAATCACATTTGTGTAATGATGTTTAAAGGAATTTCGTTGTTTTATTCCTTACTTTTTCTTCTTTTTGGCATAATAAAGTCCCAATTTCTTCTTGGTGCACTGATCAGGAATACTGATGTCTGATCTATAAGTGAAGAGTAAATAGAAGAGCACTGTTACTATTCATGAATCTCTTCCTCACTAACTTTTCCTAAATGATAGCATGGGTGTTAGAGTTAAGAATTTTGATTTTCCCCCCATTGGATTATAGAGAGAAAGATAGTCATTAGAGACTTAACTTGGAGTTGTAGTCCAAGAGCATAACATAAGAGCACTGAGCTTGGGCTCGGCCATGTATCGGCTTTGTAACCTGGGTGAGTTTTCTAGCCACTGTACCCAGTCTCTTCATCTATAAAATGATGAGAAGAACAACATCTACTACGTCGGGATATTTTGAGGGTTATGGGAGTTAATGTATGTTCAAGCACAGAATTAACATTCAGAGTGCAGTGCCTGGTTCAGTAGAAGTGTTTGCTGCTGTTATTTTAATTATCATTATTTCATGTCCTATCTTCCTCATGAGTTCCCTGTAAAACCAACAATATTCCACAGTGTAAACAGTTTTATTCCATGTCCCTGCTTAAAGGCCTTCAGAGGGAGCCTCGTGCTCATAACCTCCTGTTTTTATCCCAGTCTCTGGAGGGATGCATTTACCTCTTTCTTCTTTGCACTGAGGCACTGAATGAGGGCCCACACCCAACCATCCATGTCCTCCTTTTAGTATCCGATACTTTTCAGACACTGCTTACTGTTTACTTGGTGGACTATACCCCCTGACATGAACAACTCATGGGAGATAAGACGTAGGAAACATTGTAACATTGTTCCATGTAGGGCTCTGAGTTTATCATAACTCTGAGTACAGTTGTTCAAGGGCCAAGGTAGAGTTCCTTAATGCAAAGATATTCAGAGATGAGGGTGTTCTAATGTGACACCACCTGAAAATAAAGCAAGCACATAAAAGCATATGATGTTTTAAAAGGAAAAGCACACAACTAAAAGAATTGATCCCATTAAATACATTATTCTATTTGTTTATGCATCAAATTACTGATAGGAAATAGCCAGGTGTGGAGATAGTAGAATTGATCAATTTCATAGAGAATTCTTTTTAACAGTTGTTCATATCTTGTGTTTTACATCATTGATTAGGGTAATATTTTCATCATTTCCTTTCCTAGTGTCTTTATCTTTCTCAACTTTTCCAAGAGATATATTTATATTATCCTCTAAAATTTTAGGGCAATTTAAAAAAAGTTATCAAACATTTTAAGTTATTGATTTTGTATACTGGAGGATCTCTAGATTGAAAGTTAATTAGTGATAATTAGAGTTTTAGTTTGGTAAAAGATGGTAGCTGTAATTGATAACAGGATGTCTATAACCTAGTTTTTTCTTCATTATATTATGTAGTTTTCAAAATGAGAGAGCCAGTAATTTTTCATGTAATATATTGTCTCATTTTAAAATATGTGTTCTTGGAGTGGGTGATGGAGGTAAGTAGAAAATAATTTAATGTAGTGACTTGTTTTTCTCAAGTTGATCTGTTATAAACCCAACAGCTATAGAGCGTCATTTTGTCCAAATGACCTGATGGCACTTTCTTGACTTTTCTTGCTGTGACTCTAGCAATCTGAGGTCACACCATCTTTTCCCTCTTAGTCATGTTTTCATTTGTAAGAGTGACACTATCAATAATATAGTGACAACTTTGCACACAGTCTACTATTTACTAAAATATATATATCAATTGCAAACTTTGATAACATAATTATTAAGTAATGAACTATTTGCAGGGCACTTAACAACTGATTGCTACACGTTATTGTGTAGTGACATCATGGTTAAAACCATTATTTGCAACATGTGACCCCTTTCAATTTTATTTTAGAGGAAAGGGTTCAATGACTTTTTTCTGTTTGAAGAAGAAAGACTTGCATTTCCATCTTAGAAAATTGAGAACTTGCTTTTTGCCTTTTTTTTTTTGTCTTCAGCTCTTCTTCCTACTGGTTACTAATTCACATGTCCAGTTTCTTCAGATTCATGGTGCTACCTCTTCTGCCTTTTTCATGGTTCTCACTTTAATTTTTCTATAATCCCGTCTGAGAAAGATGTTTATCTCCACCTTCATATATCGAGGAAGGAACGGACCCTCCTTTATGTGAACTTGGAGACAGAGGCCAAGGTGAAGCCTCGGTGCCCCTCCCCACCAGTGAGCTGCATAAGGGCTGCAGAGTCCTGTGAATCTTTTGCTCCCCTCCTGACTCCCTACATAGTTGGCATTGACCCCACGGAGGACACCAGCTTGGTACAATCGAATTTTTGAAGTCTATAGAAGCCTGCTGAAGGATAAGATTGACTAGAAAGGACATCAGCAAGTAGTGTGCTCCAAAAGTTGGTGGCAGAAATATTAATAAGAAGAAAATCGTTCCGTTTATCTTGTTTTCTTTTTATGTTCTCTATCTTCATTTTCCTTTACTTAGATGGTATAAACCCTGTCCACCCCCCATGGTGGTTCTTTTCCTGGAGTCCCACGGCAAGTTATTCATATCTCTTTCATTCAAATTATTTCTGTAGTGTAATTTATCAGTTCATATATATCTGTTTTCCTTGCAGACTGCCATCATTTCAAGACCTTTGGGCACATAGTGTATACTTAAGTATTTGAGTGAATAAATGAAGCTCTTTTGTGGAATAAGATCTAAATAAATAAAATACCTACTAAGCACATGAATGCAAGCATTTGAGAGAGAGTTTTGTTTCTCCTGAAGCAGCCTGTGGACCAGTTTAGGGGCTCAGTTCCAAAGTTACTTAATAGATATAGACAAAATGAAAGAGAAAATTAACTTTAGTTTTAAAATTCTTGGAGAACAGGAGCAGCACATCTAGGTGTGGATCAGGACTTGATCATTCTTGTTGCATCTTTGGAAAATCCAGTCCTTTATCTTTCTATGGAAATGTGACTGGCCAAGAGAATGAACAGAGGACTGGCTTTTAGAAAGGCAATTTTGTCACAGGAAATCCTGGAGGCAAAAATATAGAAGGAGAGCTGGTAGAAACATGGCAGAAACTTTTTGTGTAGAAACCCTAAAAATTGGGTTTACATGCTGGCTGAAAGAATTGTAACCCAACTTTTCTCCAATATAGATTTGAGCAGCTTTTAAATATCTAGGTATACAAAAGGATTAGAAAGGAAAATAGATCCAACTGAAAGGAATTTAGGATGGAACAATGAAATGAAGCTGAAGTAAGCCAGCACACTGAAATGTGTTTCAGAAGGACCTGCAGTTTTTAAAGGTAGTTGGAAATGTATCCCTCAGGTTTAAAGTAGAAAGGGAAATGGGAACAATTCTCTATCATCTCTTGTCCATGAGATTAAAAGCAACAGTCTCTCAGAGAAGCAAAACTTTTCTGGCCTCTAATGTCCCAAAAAGTGTTTTGAATGGTGCCTAATGAAAGATATTCTGTGTGATGTAATGCAAATACAGTATCATCAACTCATTTCCAAGTTTAGTTCAAACACTTTAGGACACGTTCAATTGAGGTAACGCAGAATTCTATGAGGGGCCAAGGAAGAGGCCGACAGCATTCTCTCTCAGCTTCTCACTTGACCAAGGGAGAAAATGTTCTTGAACAGATTGACCACATCTCCTAAAGACAATGCTACATTTTCAATTTTTCTTTTTGTAAACTCAATCTGCATTTCCCATTACATATGCAAGCTAAAGCCTGTGTGTAGACATCCTTCCTTGGCAGTGAGGAGCAGACCCATACTATTAAATAATCAAATAAGCAGACCATATGGTTGGCCCCTTTTAGGAAAACTACAGGTTTAAGCCCACCTTCATTGGTGGAAGGACATGGTATACCTGAATTAAAATATCTACCACTTATTATGCAGCTAATCATAAGTCATGCTCTTTAAATGAAACTGAATGAATTCTTCTTCTATTAAGTGGACTAAATTTTAGACATACTGATGTATAATTTCATATAGGTGGATTTTTACTTAAAATGTAAAACGCTTTAGAGACCGTTTCATTCAGTTTTAGAGGCATATTTTGTATATTTTGATGATTTTATTTATTTTCCTTCATAGTAGAAGGGCACATCCTACTCTTTTTCTTGCTGCCTTCTCTCTACAAGATAAAACTCATCCAAGTTTATTTTGTTTTCTAAGGCATAGGCTTACGTTGTCATGATAAAGAGATCATTTCTGAAACATGTTTGGAACTGTAGGGAGCCCAGAATTTTAGATTATGCTCAGAATTTTGTGAGGTAACTTCAAAGAGATGGAACATTTAAAATTTTGCCAGAAAAGTTTTCTCCTACTTTTCTTCACAGTAATTAAAAAAAAAAAAAGTTTCTTAATTCTTCAGATGGATGAGTGAAGGAGTTGGCAGGATTAAATGTACCCTTGAGAGAGCTCTTTCTGGGTTACTCTTTCAAAACAACCATCGTGGGCCAACCTCGTAGCTTAACAGGTGCACGCGCTCCGCTGCTGGCGGCCCTGGTTCGGATCCCAGGCGCGAACCGACGCACTGCTTCTCCGGCCATGCTGAGGCCACGTCCCACATACAGCAACTAGAAGGATGTGCAGCTATGACATACAACTATCTACTGGGGCTTTGAGGGAAAAAATAAATAAATAAAATTTTTAAAAAAAGTAATTCAAAAAAAACACCACCATCCTAGTTGATGAGTATTTAATGGGGACTCTGTCAGTCCCAGAGCTGCTGACAGAGGCAGTTCCCAAAGCTCCAGCAGGTCCCGGGAGAGGACAGCTCTGGTAATCAGTGTCATCAGAGTTTGCATGAGGCGTGGTCATTCTGTGGATGTTAGAACTGAGTGGAGTTCTCAAATGCAGGCCAGTGACTCTAGACATGAGCCCTGCTCAGAAACCAGTTGACTTGTCATTCGCTCTGGGCATGGTGTCTTCCCTCTGCTCGTGCCCCTTTTTGCCATTTCTCATGCTTCTCCTGACTCTTTCTCTTTCCTACACCTTCTTTCTTATTTTTTCTCTCTGTCTTACTTTTACTCTCTATTATATTCCTTCTCCTTATCATTTTTTTCTTCCTTCTCTTATTGTTCTCATTTGTTTTCTTTTTATTTGGTAGTACAGTTACTCTGTACATCATGTTCATCTTAAAATCTTGACCCTCTACAACTTTTATACTTCAGCTAGCTATTTTGAAGAAAGTGTTTTGATAAATTTCTCTTAGATGTTATACCATGCTGATTCAATGAGATAAAAACTATCACGAAAGCGATGGGGATGGAGAATGAATTCAGTTCAGGTAGCCATGGGATTAGACAGAGGGAAACTGAGAGCTTAGGTGTGGGTGTTCAAAATATTTCCTGATACATCTTTGTAGTTCATTGGTGTGGTAAACTGCACACAGTCTTATTTACTGTTGGAGCCCAGAAGTTTGTTCCTCTGGGCAGGTCAGCAGGTCTCAGCCTAGAGAAAAGAAGCTAGGAAACACTGCCTGCGTTTCTAATGTAAAGAACTGTTAGTGTTCCACCAGGAGACCTTTTGGGCTCTTCCCTGCACTATCTGAATAGAAAAAGAGGAAGAGAAGCTTTTCTCCATCTGCACAAAGCTAGGACCTTATCTTGAGTTTGAGAGGATTTGCATGTGACTGAAAACAAAATTGTTCCCGAGTTTGGATTTGCTTTAACAAGATCTATTGGCTGGCTTTGATGTTAAAGGTCTTTATTCAAAATTGGCTACCTCTAGTGTTAAGTTCAGAGTTGAGATTTGTGAGTATAAGAAAGAAGAATCCCTTTTTGATTAACTCAGTGAAATACAATATTTGGGAAAATGGTTATATTTGAAGGCTACTTGTTAATATTCTGTTGCCACAGTGACATCTGTAGGTAAGTGACTACTTCATGCTATTCTCAATGGTTTCTGTTTGAAAGAAACGCCCTGAGCTTGATAAATAAATGGCAAGCAATAGGATATATTGGAGTATATGAGGAAGCCATTTGGGATAAATCTAATTCAACCTGAGTTTGTTTTGCCAAAAGGTCTTGTCGCCTGCATTCTGTATATGCTTTTCCATGTCTCCAAGAGAAGAGTACATGTCCTCAAGATAAGAATGCAGCTTCCCTCTCATTGGCATTGCCTTAAGGATAAGCATTTCTCCCTAGGCTGGGATTTTACTGCTGCGGTCATCCTGTGAGCCCCCAGCTCCAGACAACAGACCTGACACCAGCCACACCCATGGAGAAGCAGACCTGCTCCCTGTTGTGTCCATCAATAGCTATTCTGGCAGGGCAACCTGGCAGGGCGATCTTGTGGCTATTGTAAAAGGGACATTACAATCCTATGTGATACATGCTCTTTGATGGTATATAACCGCTCTGTACATCCCACTTCTTCAGTGCCCTTCCTTCCTAATGGAAGGAAGGCCCAGGGCCATGGTCCTCAAAAGTTGGCTCATAATAAATTCACCCCAAGTTTGATTTATACATTGGTTACGGATTATTTACGTAGACATTTGTTGGTGTAGTCATGACAGAATGTCAGAGAAACCCACCAGAGACCACCTGAAATCTACACTGAACTGGCATTGGGTACCAATAGGGGCCCATTGTGCCCTCCAGATCACTGCATTCTTCAGGTGACCCCAGTGAGTTCTCCTGAAACCTAGACCTCTTTATTTTAAGTCGACGGTCCAGAGTTTATTTGAGCTGTTTTCAAGGCTTAAGGCTAGGTGTCTTAAGGGGGTACTGGTACATTCCCTAGGTCAGAGGAACCTAGGGCGTAATTCCTGGGAACGAAAAACCCAGGGGGAATTTCCTTGACCAGGGGAGCCTAGGGGGCACTTTTGGAGTGAATGGGGCAGGGTGACTTATTAATATGGCTTAAAATTGGGAAGAATTATGTTTATAAAGTATGAACAAAACTGCTTGATAGAGAAATGAGAGACTGAATCTGTTCAGCTCCGTAGAAAAGGGACATTGCTCCTCCCAGCCTTTTGGGCATTCTCAGGCAACTGAGAATCTCATTGGGGGTGTCAGAGGGGAAACCCACGACGTGTAACGGTCCTTCCTATAGGGAGCTCCACTACCATTCATGTTAATTAATCACAGGTTCGTCCGGGGACGCACACAGGAGGGTTGGTCACCCGAGCTCCAAACCCCCACGGCAGTACCTAGACTGCGGGCGGGAGAAACCGAGGCACGTAAGAGAGTGATTACGACCTTTCTTTAGCGAGTAACACTCACAAGCAGTACACTCCTGACCCACTACACAGTCCCTAGAAATTGTTCAGACTTTGTAGCAAAATAAAAGAAAAGAAAAGTGGGAAATTGAGTTTGCTGGACCATTCCCGGCTGGGCCGCCTGGCCTCTGAACCCAGGAGACTTGCGCAAGTGCTAAGACAGCAGGGGGCCTAAGACTGAAAGAAAAAAATGGTTAAGAAGCTTTCTGCAGATAGAAACTGCTAAATTTTCTAAAACAGCAGCTATAAGATCTTTGTTGCATCTGTCCTTTATGTGTGTGTCTCTACATGTATGTTATATGTGCGTGATATTTTAGCTCTGGAGGGTTTGGTCAAAATCAAGAGGTCTATTCAATTAACTTGAAGTAAGCACTTACAAAAGTTGTTTCTAAATCCAAATGTTTTTCCAGTTAACGTGATATGAAATAATCTTTGGTAAATAAAAGCTTATTTCAGCTTGTTAGTTTTCAGCACTGGATATAATGCAGATATGCAGCCTTTATTCATCAAATAAACTGATGTTATTTCTATTACAAAACTGGTCTCAAAAATAATAAATGATGGTGTCGGGAGAGAGGGAGACTCTCCCTCTGCCCTTTTCCTTAAGGTTCTTATGGCTGGCCAAATAATTAACAAGACAGGTTAGCAGGAGACAATAACACCAAGTTTAATAACATGTACACATGGGGGAAACTCAGAAATGAGCAACTCGTCCCTCTGTCTAAGCTGCTTGCTTAAGTATTGCAGCTAAAGGCGAGGAAGGTGTTGGGGGTGGGTAGTGGTCTGGGACCTCAGAGGGCAAGAAGACAACTCACATGGAGATAGAAATGCAAATGTTCACCCGACAACTCTTCTCAGGGTCATCTATAGATAATGTGGTCAGGGAGTTTTTCATAAAAGGGGCTTGGTGCCTTTCCTATTGTAACCTCTATCCTACATTATCTTTACAGCCATCATGATAATAACTCCTTCCTGAAACAGATCTTTTGTTTTAAATTCTTTAGGCAGTTTGGGAGGGGAAACTCAAATATTCTTCCTGAGTTCTCTGAGTCCTTATTGTCCTCAGCTCAAAACAATCTGCATACCAGAGTGGTGTCTCCTGGGGTAGCTTGACCTGAGCACAATCAATGACTAATATTATCTAATGTCTCATAAAATCTTGTAGGCAATCTAAATAATTTTTGAGAACAGATAACTAAATAGATGTGAAAAAAATGAGTATTAAGTGATCTTTAAACAATAATCATATGTTATAGTGTATATAGCTTCTAAAGTCTTTTTGGTGACTTAAAACTTTAGGGTTTTGCCAAATTTTATGATAAAAATTCATTGAGAGGCCAGCCCCATGGCGTAGCAGTTAAGTGCGCATGCTCCGCTGCTTGTGACCCGAGTTCAGATCCCGGGAGCGCACGGATGCACTGCTCGTCAGGCCATGGTGTGGCGGCGTCCCATATAAAGTAGAGGAAGATAGGCACAGATATTAGCCCAGGGCCAGTCTTCCTCAGCAAAAAGAGGAGGCTTAGCATGGATGTTAGCTCAGGGCTGATCTTCCTCAGGAAAAAAAAAAATTCATTGAGTATCTAGATCATTTCCAAATAAGATAAGATATTAGACATTGATTGCTAAATATAGGTTTATCTACTTTTGGCTTATTACAGAAAAACTAAAAGGTGTTTTGGGTCTATTGGTAAACATGTGTTTTATTTAAGAGATTGTACTATAAAGTAACATGTTTCCAAAATTTATAAAAAGTGTCCATATAAATTTGTCAAGACACGAAATGCTATTGTAAAAGAAACTTTATAATTGGTTACTTAGTTTTTACTTAAAAATGAAGGTTTCTAAGGGTTAAAAATTTCTAAGATGTGATTAAGCTACTAAAAACTTAAGAAAACTATGTTTGTATTCAAGGAGAGTAAGATGTGTGTTTTCATTAAGAAGATATGAAAAATGGAAATATTTTTGTTTGGTTAGGAAAGATAAATTTGCCCTAAAAAGTACTAGAAGGAAAAAAAAAGGAAGGCATGACACAAATTCTGAATGTAAACAAAAAGTTATAGAAGGTTTGTTGAAGAGAAACCCTGAGGAGTTTTATACATGGTCGAGTTGGCTAAGATTAAACTAAATCCAATTAAGTAAATGATTTTTAATATCAAAAGCAAGCTAGGACAAAATTTAAATTTGGTCTTCTTCCTTTTAAAAGTATAATTTTACTCTACTCTTGATAGAAGTTATTATGTAAAAAGGTTTTTCTTTACCTTTGAGTTCAGTTTATCTCAAGAACAGAGATCTGTTTTGTTAAGGTAATTTCCTATGTTCAAAAGACTGAGGTCTCTCTATTAAGGTCTTTTTGACTTTTTAAATGCTGTTTGTTAAGGAAGCATGTTTCACTGCCACAAGAGCAGCAATTCCTTGACCTTGTCTGACCAAGGGTTTAAAACTCTTCTATATTTTTGACAATCTCCCCAAAACTCATACCGTAAATAAAGTCTTTCTTATAACTTTTTTCTTTGAGAATTTTCAAAGGGCCCTGGCAATTCTCAAGGAAATTTGATCTCTTCCTATAAAGAGAGAGATACTAAACTAAGTAGGCTTGTTTGGTATGATAAATTGCACGGGAAGCATTGTCAAGTGAATGACAAAACTTCTTAGGTTATACTGCGTAGCTAAATATTACTCACTGTTTTAACCCTGCTGTCTTGCTTCCAACATACAAGAGGAAGGACCACGACTGTATTCTATTTAATTTGGTTTACAGATGGGTCTTACTTAAATGATAAGCAAGATATTACCAAGCCGGATATGCTGTCCAGCCTTGAGAATGCCTGTGTGGGGGAAGAGGGAGAATCCCCCTCTGCCCTTTCCCTTAAGGTTCCTATGGTTGGCCAAATAATTAACAAGACAGGTTAGCAGGAGAAAATAATACCAAGTATAATAACATGTATACATGGGAGAAACCAGGGACACTGCATTTCTCAACACAATAGCAGAGATTCTCATCTTAAATACCGTCATCACCTAAAGACAGAGGGGGATGTTGGGGGTGGAAGGTGTCAGTTACAGGAGATTACCACTAAAGCACTGTAAACAAGAGTAAAGTTATTATGCAGATTTAAGGCCTCACCTTCCACGTTGATAAGTTTCTAGAAATGAGGTCATCCCCCCTCTTCCCAATACAGAGAGGGAGATACCTTTACAAATGGAGATTTCCCTTTTAAATGTAAATGTTTGTCTGGCAACTCCTCACAGGGCCATCCAGAGAATGTGGCCAGAGAGACAGAACTTCTGATAAGATGGGCTTGTTGGTGCATTTCCTATTGTAACATCTATTTTACATTACATTACAGCCATCAGATAGAAGATCTGTTGCAGGAAGGAGTTACTATGTCAAATTCTTTAGGCAGTTAGTGGGGGAGGTCAAATGTCAGTCAGAGAAAACAATCGAGGTAAAGAGATATATTTCAGGGTGGCCAAATCTTGATCTCCCACACCTGCTAATTCCTATTAACTCTGCTAACCCAATAAAAGACTTCTTTCCACAGGCTTGAAAGAAATCGCCACGGAAGAAGAGAAACAGATATAGCAGTCAAAAGGGGGATTTTTTGACACCCCCTCACAGATGTGGTTTGCACCCAGTAAAAAAACCCATAGTACCTATTGGAGCACAATTGCGACTACTCCAGCATATACAGCAATTAACGCATTGGGCACCTGAAAAGATAATTTTGTGGGAAGAACAAGGCTTTTAAAAACCTTCTCCCACGGTGGCTCATAAAGCTATACTGATTGTGTTATATGCCCAAAATATTGTGGGAGATCAAAATTTGGCCACCCGGAAATATATCTCTTTACCTTGATTGTTTTCTCTGAAGGACATTTGACCTCCCCCACTAACTGCCTAAAGAATTTGGTATGGTGGCTCCTTCCTGGAACAGATCTTCTATCATGATGGCTGTAAAGATAATGTAGGATAGAGATTACAATAGCAAAGACACCAAGCCTCTTTTATCAAAAACTCTGTCTCTCCCTGACCACATTATCTATAGATGACCCCGAAAAGAATTGTCCTCCAGCCCTCTGAAGTCCCAGGCCACTACCCACCCCCAACACGCTCCTCGCCTTTAGCTGCAATACTTAAGCAAGGAGCTTAGACAGAGGGACGAGTTGCTCATTTCTGAGCTTCTCCCATGTATACATGTTATTAAACTTGGTATTATTTTCTTCTGCTAACCTGTCTTATTGATTATTTGGCCAGCCATAAGAACCTTAAGGGAAAGGGCAGAGGGAGATTCTCCCTCTTCCCCCGACAGTTTTGGCGTAGTCGCCAGGAGCCACACTGGCTGGCAAGTTGCCTCCTCTGGCTGGAAGACCTGCCTTCTCCCTGGACTACTGCAGATGGTGAGATACGGGAAAGCCTGACGAAAGCCGGCAAAAAGGTAAGACTTCTTACCATGTCAGCCTCCCGGAATCTCTATCTGCAGAGTCCAGCAGAAGGAAAGGGTGAGAATTTTTTCTCTTTCTAAATTTAGATTGGCAGGAGAAAATATTTGGGAAACTAGTTTCTTGTGCTTTTAGTGACTCTTGGTTTAAATTTGGTAGAGTACTCTTGGTTTTGATCTTGATCCCTTTTCCTCCCAGAGTAATCTCTGTCTTGTTCTGTGTCCTGAGAACTTGGCTTTGTGACCAGTGAGAATATTCTCCTTGGTCTCCACCATACGGAAGGTGCATTTACCGGGGCGCACCTCAGTGGCCAGTTGAGTAGACTGGGGTTCCGAACTGTCACTTTGTCTGGCTGTGCCAAGCTCTCAGGGGAGTTTGTCATAAAGGGCCCAGTCCATAAGGGCTTTTGTCATCTTAACCTTCGTTGCTTGTTAGTGCTGGAAAAATCCCATTCCAGTATCACCTTCCCGGTGTCACAGATTAGCGGGTCTGTGACTGGAGGCGTCCCACACTATTGTGGGAGACCGGAGACACCGTTTTCACTACACCATCCTTACCGCCCGTGCAATGAAGGTCTTTACTTTCTCTGAATATCTTTGGGAGTGAATTCTGTGGATCACAGGGGTTACATCATCTGCGCTCTCACCAGGGACGCCTCTTGCGTCCATGGTAAAGATTTATTCAAAGCGTGGAAAGTTACCTCCGGGTATTTCCTTAAAAAGGCTTATTGGATCGAGTCACTATTGGAATAAATATACAAATGAAGATCCTACTCGTCAATGGCCAGACGACGGATCCTTTGAATTGGAAAAACTTCTAAATTAGGGGAAAAAAATAGTTTTGAGAGCTCTCACATAGTTATTTATTTGGTACCTAAAAAAAGGCCAGAAAAAGGAAGGGAAAAATTTGACTAGTCTTAAGACCTTGACTCAGGTTACAGTTGAATTGAGAACACGTAAAAGTGTAAGTGTTGATAAGATTATAAAGGTTGGAATGTTTGAGCTAATTTTATACAAAGAGGTTACATCAACTTTGCCTGAGTATGTTTTAAAATGTCTGACTGGGAATGCTTCCCTTGTCCAAAATTAGAAGACCAAGACCTATTGATAAAAATCTCAATGATAATATGTTTAAAGGTATAAGAGGTGATAAAATTTACATGAAATTTTGTAGAAAAAAACTGATGTTATTTCTATTACAGAACTGGTTAACAAAAATAGTAATTTAAATGATGGCTAATTTTATCTAATGTCTTATGAAGTCTTATAGGCAATCTAAATAATTATTGGGAATAAGTAACTAAATAGTTGTGAAAAAGATGAATGTTGGGTGAACATTAAACAATAATTATGTGTTATGGTGGTTACAGCTTCCAAACTCTTTTTGGTGACTTTTAGAGTTTTGCTAAATTTTATGGAAAAAATTCTCTGAGTATCATCATTTCCAAATAAGATAAGATATTAGACATTGATTGCTAAATGTACATTTGTCTACTTTTGGCTTTTCATTACATGAAAACTAAAAGGTGTTTTGGGTCTATTGGTAAACATGTGTTTTATTAAAAGATTGTACTATAAAGTAACATATTTCTAGAAGTTATGAAGTGTTTATAAATTTTCCAAGCCACAAGATACTAATGTAAAAGAAAGTTTATAATTGTTTACTTAGTTTTTACTTAGAAACTAAGGTTTCTAAAGGTTAAAATTTCTAATTAATATAGGTGATTGAAGCTACTAAAAAAATTAAGAAAAATATGTCTGTGTACAAGGAAAGTTAGATGTATAAAGGTACAAAGAATGGAAATATTTTGTTTGGTTAAGAAAGATAAATTTGTCCTCAAGTACTAGGAGGGAAAAAAAAGACATGGGACAAATTCTGAATGTAAAAAGAAAGTTATAGGTTTGTGGAAGAGAAATTCTGGAAAAAGAGTTTTTGCATGGTCAAGTTGGCTAAGATTAAAATGAATTTAATTAAATAAATGAGTTTTAATAGCAAAAGTAAGCTGGTGCAAAATTAAAATTTAGTCTTCTGTCTCTTTAAAAGATAATTTGCTTAAACTTGATAAAGAGGTTACAAAAGATTTTTCTTTACCTTTGAGTAAGTCTAATAAGAAAAAAAAAACCTGTTAAAATAATTTCCTGTGTTCAAAAGACTGAAGTCTCTCTATTAAGGCTTTTTGGACTGTTAATGCTCTGTTTGCTTTGACTTTTATATTTTTGACAAGCTCCCCAAAATTCATATCTTAAATAAAGTCTTTTTTTTACTTTTTTTCTTTGAGAATTTTCAAAGGGCCCTGAAACTTCTCAAAGAAATTTGCTCTCTTCTTATAAAGGAGAAAGATACTAAACTCATTAGGCTTATTCAATACGTTAAATTACATGGAAAGCATTGTCAGACAAGTGATGATAAGCCTGCTTAGGTGGTATTTTGTGGGTTAATGTTATTGATATATAACATTACTGAAATTCTGATCTGTCCTGGTTATCAGTCATAATTCTGGTTATTATTATTTTAAAATGTTGTACGTCACAAAATTAACCAAATTTCTCTGTCAGTTGCCATTTTGAGGTCTTGTTGTTTACAGATTCATTTCTTTGCTCTAATGCTTTTGCAAAATATGTTTCAACTTCAGAAAAATTCATGGAAAGGACTCTGATATTTACCCTGGAATACAGGTTTCTGACAAACTTTCTGATCATAAAACTGAACTTGGTAAGAAATTACAGAAATCTGATGGAGAAATTGACTTCATGAAGCTGCTAAAGAAAAGACTGGGATCGAGAATGGATTACGCAGGATTGAATGAACTGATAAGGATGATTATAATTTTTATGATTTTTCATTTGAAGTATTGCTGAATTTTTAATGTTTTGTTTTTTCAGATTTAAGGAAAACTTTTTCTCTTTTCTCCTGAGCTAGCTATGACTTATAACAATTTAGTAAATGAAATGTAAGTAAAATTGAAATATTTATCTTTTTCTCTCTATCTGATCCCTCGAATTTGGAAACTCTTAGTGAGTGAGTATTGTTGTTTTCATGGCAATATAGTTATTTGCATAAGTTCAATAAGAATCTGTTCTCCTTATAACAGGACACAATTGGAAACACTGGTTCTATTACCAAGGCTGTGACTGGAACATCATATTTGCGATATAACCATATAGTTTTTGAGGAATGAAGATTGGACTTTATGGAATAAAGCCACGTGAAAATATTGGCCTGGTACCTTATGTTCCAAGCAGCACTTACCAAGATAAGTAAAGAATGTCACTTATCTGGCAGGTACAAGGAACGTCAAAATATTTTGGGGGAACCTCGGAAGAGAGGAATTCATCCAAATCTGTAGGTATTGCAGGCAAAGTCTGATGACAAAATCCTTGGCTTGGTTTTCCTGACCTCGAGAGGCCTTTGAAGTTCAATGTGAGATTCCTTATAAAAAGTTCCAGCAAAGCAGATTTAAAAGAGCCTATGTGATCAACTGCTATTCTTGCTGTACTTATGTAAATAATTGTGCCAACTCTATTGGAACTAGACTTATTTTACAAACTAGTTAGTTTTAATTTGGCTATCTTAATAAAAATGAGGGTGAGTTTAGAGAGAAAAATTATATTTCAGTAAAACACTATAGTATACATTTGGGGATATTAAATCCTAGTTTTGTTAATTGTCTTTTGAGGTTTTTGTTTTATATCTGTTGACTAGACTGGATCCTGATTTCTTCTAGTCTCCTGAAACATCTGGCTACAGATATCCAAACTAACGTTTTTGATTTTTTCCATCATTTTCATTTGGAATCACTGAGAACTGAACCTGCCCTTTTTCCTGAAGCCTTACAAACTGAAGCTGATGGACTTGATATAAACTTGAGAGATGACCTGATGACACCATCAGAGACATTTTAAACTGCAAAAGATACTTTGACGCTGACATCTAAAAATCATCTTAGCTGGCTGTCCTCTGACCTCAGAAACTGGTTTACAATTTGCTCCAACCATTAACCTTGTTTTTCTTTTGTTTCCATAGAAATGCTTCTATTAAATACTTGATTGCTTGCTTCCACAATATAGGCGTAACCTTGAGAGCTCACCTGCATCACTACCTTCTAAAATGAACTTAATTGAACTGATCTATTATCAGGACTAAGAAATGTGTTCAGTGAGATGAAACAATCTACCAACTCAGCATCTGGACTATGAAACTTCTTTAAGTTTCAAAAGGACTGTGAAACTTTTAGTTTCAAAGGCGGGCTGTGGGAGATCAAAATTTGGCCACCCTGAAATCTCTCTCTTTACCTTGATTGTTTTCTCTGAAGGACATTTGACCTCCCCCACTAACTGCCTAAAGAATTTGACATGGTGGCTCCTTCCTGGAACAGATCTTCTATCATGATGGCTGTAAAGATAATGTAGGATAGAGGTTACAATAGCAAAGGCACCAAGCCTCTTTTATCAAAAACTCTGTCTCTCCCTGACCACATTATCTATAGATGACCCCGAAAAGAATTGTCCTCCTGCCCTCTGAAGTCCCAGGCCACTACCCGCCCCCAACACGCTCCTCGCCTTTAGCTACAATACTTAAGCAAGCAGCTTAGACAGAGGGACAAGTTGCTCATCTCTGAGCTTCTCCCATGTATACACGTTATTAAACTTGGTATTATTTTCTTCTGCTAACCTGTCTTGTTGATTATTTGGCCAGCCAGAAGAACCTTAAAGAAAAGGGCAGAGGGGGATTCTCCCTCTTCCCCCGACAATATCATCTAGGGAAACTACTACATGAATCACAAGGCCACTTTCCCTTTACTAAGGGACCCTTTGAGGTATGGCAATCGGACTTTGTCCAAATGCCACCATCCCAAGGATAAATATATCTTGTAATGACTGCGTGTTCTTACATTGGGTTGAGGCCTTTCCTTGCAGAAGAGCAATGGCTCTAATAGTAGGTAAATTACTATTAGAGAGAATAATTCCTGTTTGGGGAATTCCTGCTGAGTTACATAGTGACCAGGGAACTCATTTCACTGGACAAATAATTAGTCTATTTGTAATACTGGGCCAATGATACAGCATTTCTACTGCACTTAACATCCCCAATCCTCAGGATTGGTGGAAAGGACTGATGGCACAATCAAAACTCAATTGGCAAAGCTTTCAAGAACATTTCTTCTTGTGGCTGAAAGCCGTTCTGCTAGTGCTCCTCAATCTTAGATCTATGCCCTTTGGTAAACATTGGCTGTCTCCTTTTGAGATAATAACTGGACAGCCTATGCAATTAGATAAAGAAATGTATGAATCAACTTTGCTTAAAGAAAATATCTTAATTACTGCCAAGGTCTCATTGAGACACTTAAAAATATATTTATATGAGAATGTGGTAGCCAATTCTTTTTACAGAGCGCTCCCAGACCTTAAGGATTATAACCTAGAAAATTTATTTATCAGAAGAGACACCAAATAAAAGACTCTACAGCCCTATTGGAAAAGACCATACCAGGTACTTTTAACCAGTTCATGCACTGCAGAATCAAAAGACATAGACTTATGGATTCACATTTCTCATTTTAAAAAGAGGTTTTTCCACCTGAGTGCGTTTCAGTTCCTATTTCTGAATCCTGACTTCAACTGGCCAATACGAATATCTCCAAACCAGGATGCGAAGAAGACAACATCAGTTGTAGACAGCTGTCCCAAGACTCCGGACCAGGCCTGTATTCCCAAACTTAAATCCACTCATTTAACCTTTGTTATGCTTAAACTGTATACCTATTTTATAATTGTTACATTTAACATTTTCAGAATACTATCATACTTAAGGAAAGTGATTGATTTGGAACAGACTGGTCTTAAAGTCCAGGCATTTATTGGGTGGCTCCTAATATAACTTAATGGTGGTATAGAAAAAATCTTTGGCCTTGACTACTGGCCTGATGTCTAAAACACTGCACCCGATCTTCCCTTAAATGCAGGGAAGGATTCACAGTGACAACTGCTGCCAACCTTCCTCTGCTTAAGGCCAGACGGGCTCATTCAGTGTTCCCCTGGTATGACCACCGAGCAGCTAGTTATACTTGTTCCTTTTTTAGGGCTAAATGATGTCACATCACATACAGAAGCCCTTAATAACAGTCAATCAGGAATTTCCTTATTAAATACTAAAATGTCTTTAATAAAAAAGACTGTCCTTCAAAATAGAATGGCCTTAGATATTTTAACTACATCCCAAGGTGGTACGTGTGCAATCATTCAAACTGAATGCTGTGTTTTTATACCTGACGAGTCTTCCAATGTGTCCTCTCTGCTAAAGCCCATGAAAAAGCAGGTGAATGCCTTAAGCGAGCCTGCGTTCAGTCTTGAGTTGTTTGCTTGGCTCCCTTCTGGTATTGGTTCCCTTTTTCGATCTGGATTGCAATTCCTATTTCTATTACTTCTTGGAAATCTTGTACTAGTCGTAATATTTAAACTAATTGCTGTTTTCTTTACTCAGTGCTGTAAGACTGTCATGTAAGCTGGAGTAATGAAACTTGAGATGGTAGATTGATCTTATAACATTGGACAAATTTCCTTCTTTGATAAGAACTATGTCTAAGAACTCATTTTAAACTAATCTTTTCAAAGATGTTAAATTATTATCATTGTTACTGTACTTGTTCTATAATTGTGAATAGCATAAATACAAGGATTCATAAAAAGCACATATAAAATGTTTGTGCAACAACCTAAAATTAATCCAAAACCCATGAAATGCTTCCTCTATTAATATATGTATATCTCTTTGCTTGTCCATTATATCCAATTAATTCCCCCCAAGGTGGACAAATGGGCAAATAAATGAAATAAAAGCCTGGCACCAAGGGACGTGATGGACCCAGGGCAGGCAGCAACCACCCTGGGGCCAAGGGACAATATTTTGATCATCAATGCTTTCTATCAAAAGATTATAGATCAAAAGGGAGAAAATGATAAATAAATGGCAAGCAATAGGATATGTTGGAACATATGAGGAAGCAGTTTGGGGTAAAACTAATTCGGCCTGGGTTTGTTTTTCCAGAAGTGCCTGTCCCCTGCATTGTGTATCTGCTTTGCCATGTCCCAAAGAGAAGAGTAATTGCCCTTAAGACAAGGATGCAACTTCCCTCTCCTTGGCATTTTCTTAAGGACAAGCATGTCTCCCTAGGCTGGGATTTGACTGCTGCACTGATCGTGTGACCACCCAGCTGGAGACAACAGACCTGACACCAGCCACGCCCTCCCCACTGTGTCCATCAATAGCTATTCTGGCAGGGCAATCTGGCAGGGCGATCTTGTGGCTATTGTGAATGGGACATTGCAATCCTATGTGATGCATGCTCTTTCACGGTATATAACCACTCTGCACACTCCACTTCTTCAGTGCACTTCCTTTCGTAGAGAAGGAAGGCCCAGGGCCATAGTCCTCAAAAGTTGGCTCATAATAAACTCACCCCAATTTTGATTTATAGATTGATTATGGATTATTTATGTCAACATGTTTTACAAGTAATAAAATATCTTGAAGGGAAAAAACAATAAAGCAGCAGCCCTGCATTACACATGAAAGTTGTGCTCCCCCTGGAGGGAAAATGAGGATACGACATTGGTCGAGTACTTGATTTTATAATCCTCTGGTGCCTTTCAAAAATATAGCTATTATTGTAAGAGTAAAGATATCCTTAAGAACAGTGCCACAAAACAGGTTTTCCAGCTTCTTTTTGTCAGAGCTGAGACCAACATCAGGCTGGGGCACTTGAAGAGGCATGGTGGACTCAGCTGAGGGTTATTTAATTAATTAGCCCATAGCAAATATGATGCAGAATGATTCAAAAGAGTTAAAGGGACATAAAGTTGGAAATAATTAAGAAAAATAGTGCCTTCAAAATATCCTCTCATTATTTTTATAGCATTATTTTTTGAGGCATGACTAGGATAGTATGTTAGATCTTTCTAAATCCTTATCTCCAGGGCATATATTACTGAGTTCTTCATTATATGTGATAATGCCAAAGAAAACCTGGACAAAAGTATTCTGTACTATCAACAAGGACAAGACATGTACAACATTGCTCTATATATTAAGATTCTAGCTGTAATAGTCAAGATATATATTCATGTGTGTAAAATTATAATGATTTTCTATTTTTCTCTGTACCGTGAACCATGGTAAAATATATAGTAATAAGCCAAAAATCTGATGAACTAGGTGATTTAAAACACCTGATGTTACAGCTTGGCCATTCAAGGGTGAAATAGATCAATTTAAATTTCACACCTTCTCCTTTCCTTGTAGCCAGCAAAGTGTCTGGAAGACTGAGAACACATAAAATTAATTGCGAGTTAACAGTATTTGGAAGCAGTAGAGGTTAAGCCCTCAACAATGGTGGCCCTTACTTCTGGAGCCATTGACTCTTTGTCATAAGTTTATGGTATAGACGAGTTCTCTTCTTAGATGATTTGTGTATGTTTCATAGAAGAGAGACAGGGCAGGAGAATTAACTATCACTCTACACCGGTTCCTTTACTGTATTACCTCATGCAATTCTTACAGTAATCCTTTAAAGTAACTATTATAATTCATATTTAACTGATAAAGAAAACCATGTTTAGGGGCCTGCCCAGTGGCGCAAGCAGTTAAGTGCGTGCGCTCTGCTGCGGTGGCCTGGGGTTCGCAGGTTTGGATCCCGGGCGCGAGCCGCCGCACCGCTTGGCAAGCCATGTTGTGGTGGCATCCTGTATAAAGTGGAGGAAGATGGGCACAGATATTAGCCCAGGGTCGGTCTTCCTCAGCAAAAAAAGATGAGGATTGGCAGATGTTAGCACAGGGCTGACCTTCCTCCCCACCAAAAATAAAAAAAGACCATGTTTACAAAATTGATCAAGGGTAAGAGGGAAGATCTGAACATCAGTATGTTGGGTTTTATGCCTCATATTCTCTCCACTGTGATAAAAATTGTACTTCAACATGGGTACTCACCATCTAGCTATTTAATACCAGCTCCTGCAAACATTATTGGATGAAATGAGATGAGAAGTTTATTTCCAAAGTTATTGTATCGTATTTAAACTATACTATTTATGCGTCAGATGTCAAGTCAAGTTTTAGAGGCAGAGAGAACTCATTACTTCACCTACACATTTTTCAGGTTCATTATAACTTTCGTGTGCCACATTGTGTCAACTTTACCAACTTTAGTGCTTCACTGTTCTTTTTTAAAAAACTTACAATTTTATTTTCCATGTAAAGCACCTTGCTGTTTTCTTCTTAGTCACTAGATGGCGGTTCTGTATGTCTGTAAATTACCACTGCAGCAGGAAACGAGAGGTCTTAAGCCAGTTTGCTCTGTACAAATGATGGCCATAGGAGGATTTCTGGTCCATCAAGGCTGCCTGTGTTATTCTGTGGCCGTAACGGGGATGTCCAGGACGGCTTAGTCAGAGGCACGAAGCAGAGTCAGAAAGCATCCTCTAAGTTCTTCTTCCGATGTGAGTTCAGGCACTTACCCTCTCACCTGAGCACACTGGAGTTTATTAAATGTGTTCAGACTCTTACTCTCTCCCTGTAGTTGATAAGTCTGGGAGCTCCATAGCCCTAGAAAAAGCACATGACTCATAAAGCCTTTTCTCAACAGAGTTAAGGGCTATGGTGTTGCCCGAGAGTCTGATGCTTAAAGAAAATACAGCTGGTGCTCATGTGGAGGGAAAGAGTGTCAGCCACTCCCGGAGGGCTTTTATTGATGCTCCTATGGAATGAGCAAGTTTAAAATAAAACCACATTGCATAAACCTCACTAACTGATTGTTTTATTTTCAAGTAATGTGCCCTGAAAATCTGCTATGTCTAAGAAACTATTTCATAAAACTGAAAGAATTCTGTTTTTTAGTCTCTGGTATTGGAAATACTATTAAAACTGTAAATCCTTTAACATTCTACAGTATATAAATAAATAGGCAAATATCAACTATATTCTCTAAAAATGTTTGCTCCCATGCTAAAGATTAATATATGGTAGCAAAACTGGTAACCACCCAGTTTGTAACCAATTTTTTGTTTTTGAAATTACATATAAAATTTGTGTTTTGAAGTATTTTCCTAAAACTCAGCATCTTTCTGACATAAATGGACTAGTTGAAAGGTAACTAGAAGGAAATTTGATCTTTAAAACTCTAGCTTTGTGTAAGAATTGATAATATCAGGCAGTTGAAAGTTTAGTCTCTCCCCATTATGATATTTGTTAATCGTTAATAGCCACATCTATTACAAAGTGCTGAATAATAAAAAGAAATTAAACAATATCAGCACTCTCTTACCCCACATGTGGTACAGTTTATATGCAAATAAATTCTCAAAGGTCAGAAAAATGTTTATGATTTCAGCTAACTGGTAAAATACTGCCTCATTCCAGTTTTAACCTCATTTGAAATTGACTTAAAACTCTTCTCTTAGGATCCTGCTCTGATCAGTGCCCCCAGGTCCCCTCAATGCCTCATTTTATTGCAAACTTATCTGAAGAATTTAATATTCTTTTCCATTTGTTCTCTTTAAGATATGTGTGATAGTGATTTTTATACAATGACCAGTTGGTACAATTTATTATTAGTAGTGATTTTTATACAATGACCAGTTGGTACAATTTATTATTAGTTTCAGAAACATCTTTATTTGGGAACAAATCAAGGAAATGTAGCCAGAAAAACCCGGGACACTGTCACCATAGCCGAATCAATGAACACAATGACCAGGGACTGAGGAAAAGAAAAGTGGTTTAATTTTGCCAGCAAAATGAGGCAGTAGTGGGCTCATGCCCCAAAATCCACAGTCCTCCTGAGGCATTAGGAGTTGATGCCTTTAAAGGAAAGTCTGTGGGAAAGAATATATCCTTGGTGGCTGATTATTTGTTGGAGGAGGGATCCCAGTCTTCTGGCGCCAAGCCGGCTGTCATCTCTATCTACAGCAGGAGATTTAAGGCTCCATCAACCACTCTTCTCTCATCACCTGAAATTTGGCCTTGGGGAGAGGACGGCAACTGCTGCCAATTAACGATTACAGTTTACAAGGTTTTAGGTGGGGGAGGGGAGCTGCGGCTTTGCAGTTCAGCGTCCTCCCATCAGCCTGCGTTTAGCTGAGTTAGGGGAGCTGCAGGTGTCCTCTGTTTGTCTGTCCCTGTGATGAATGGTGGATTCGGCTCCAGGAAGCGGGAGTTGGGGAGCTTCAGCCTCTTGATAATTTTGAGATCTCAGTCTCCCTGTAACAAACCACAAGAACTGGTCGTTAGCCAGAGTTTCAGTTTGTAGCCACCTGGGTTTTTAACAATTTATTACCTCCATTTGTCTTGTGGAATTCAGGGACACAAAGGGTAAAACAACCCATATCTACATGTGAATATAACTTAGAGAAGCAGAGAAGGGGGAATGAGTGCTTTTTGGTTTAACCCCATATATGCTGGGTTCAATGCTGGGGAACAGATATCAGGGCCGGTATCGGGAACAGATATCAGGGCCGGTATCAGAAACAGATGTGAGGAATGTGGGGTCGCCTAGCTGATGGTGCTTGAGGGATTCCTCATGTGAGTCTTGGCATAGAAAAGTTCAAAGAGTAAAGCAGCATTGGTCAGATCAAAAGTGTGGGGTGAGCATAATTCTGAAGGAACAATGATGGAGATGTAAGAACAAGAAGCCACTTGAATTGCGTTGGAAGGTATTAGACACATCAAAGGGCTGGGAAAAACCTTGTTTAATGTAAGTTCTTTCTAAACTCTAAGGCAAAAAGTAATATGAATTTACATGGTAATTATAAACCACAAAACAACAATTCACAAGACAAGTCAACAACTAAAGTAGAAACCAGAGTAAGAAAAATAGAGGTTAAAGGAGAGATGGAGAGAGATGGTTGGGGTCAGAAAACAGACTATCCTTGAAGTCTCCCTCAGACTCTGATCATTCTTAGTGCTCAGTAAACACTTTGAGCCCATGAGCCTGGGGAGGGGCAAAGTGAGAGGTGGTTGGGAGGGGACACAATGCGAGGATACCCTTGTGGAGGCACTGACATTGAAAATCAATGACATTTTGCCAAAGTGTTTACCATAATATATTAAGGATTATCCTGGAAAGTTAAGGATTTTTCTGGAATGTACATTTTCATTTTATGTAAACTCCAACTAGCCCAGAGAATGATTTAGACATTTCAGCTTTAGAAATAAAGAGAGGGGCCGGCCCTGTGGTGCAGCGGTTAAGTGCGCGCACTCAGTTGCGGCAGCCCCGGGTTCACAGGTTTGGATCCCGGGCGCGCACCGGTGCACTGCTTGTCAAACCATGCTGTGGCGGCATCCCATATAAAGTAGAAGAAGATGGGCACAGATGTTAACCCAGGGCCAATCTTCCTCAGTGAAAAGAGGAAGATTGGCATCAGAAGTTAGCTCAGGGCTGATCTTCCTCACAAAAAAAGAAAGAAAAGGAAATAATGAGAAACTTTTCTGTCAGTTTTAAGAATGAAAACCAGTTAGCATCTGGAAAACAGTTGCAATTTGAGATGAGAATGTGAAGAAAGAATTAGATGTCACACGTTGTTTTTGCTTTTCTCTGGGGCAGTAAGGCTTGCAGGGGGAATGAACTTCCATCTTTGCTCTATTGAGTTTGAGAAGGTGGAAAATTCCTTTGTGCTGGGCAACACTGTTGACCTGTGGAGAAAAACAAATGATTCAAGCAGCTGATCTAAAGGAATAACTGAGCTCATAAAAGTTCTTAGCTTATAAAGTGTGCTTCTTCTCTATTGAACTTTACTGGACATCCATTGACCTATATGTGCAAGATATTTGTGGTAGGTATTGAAGGAAACACAAAGAATTATAAGGTTCCAAGCTCCTCCACATACATGAAATGGCTTGCAAGATGTAATTTAATTCTGACAAGGTATTTAGTGTATGTTGTATTACAGAACCTAAAAAAAATGGGAATGTTATTGAGAAATTGTAATTAAGGACAGGTTCTTAGGAGAGGTAGACTAGATCAAATCCTCAAAGGGACCACTGTTGGGCAGGTGGAGGGAAGAAAGTGTGAGGATTTCAGATGGAGGAAGAGAGGAAAGGTACAGACGTAGAAAGGAACATGACATTTGGGGATATGGGTGGGGAGGCCATGACAGGCATAGTCTTCCCGTGACTGAGAGGCAGTTCAGTTTCCTCCTCCAGGAGCCCAGCACTGCTTCCCACCTCCTGGCCTCCTCCACCTGCAGACCCCCCGCGTCAGCCAAGGCCTATCTTATCTGGATCGCTGCCTAATCTCCCAACAGGTCCCTTTACTTCCAGTCTTAATTTCTTCTAATCTTTCCTCCACAATACCTCCAGAGTTACCTTCAAGAATCCAAATTTGTTTAAATCTGACATCTGCTTAGACTCCTTCAATGACTGCTCAGAGCATCCGAGAGAACATTCAGACTCCTGAGCTGGACACACAGTCTTTCCCTTCCTGTCCTCATCTTTAGCCTCATCACCCACTGTTTCCTATATGTTTGCTTTGTTCCAGCCTTAAAAATACCCCCATTTTCTGATATCCTTAACATCCTTTATATCTGTCTTTTTATATGTTTCTTCTGTCTTCCTACCCCCTTTTTTTTTATCAACTTAATTCCTATTTCTTAATCTAATCTCATGTCAAAAGTTTCTTCCTCTTGGACACTTTTACTGAGAGGTCTCCATCTAGAGACCCCTTTTGATGTCGCCACTCTGGGACCCTGTACTTATCTACTTTTCCAGAACTGTTGATTTATTCATGTCTCATAGACAGTAGCTTCTTAAAGCTGAGACTATCCTTCTTCTTGATAAATAAATGGCGAGTGACAGGATATATTGGAGCACATGAGGAAGCCATTTGGTGTAAAACTAACTGGGCCTGACCTTTTTTTTTTTTCCAAAAGGGGCCTGTAGCCTCTGCTCATCCATTGTATATCTGCTTTAAGCAATTAACATGTCCCAAAGACAAAAACAATGCCCTTAAGATGTAAATGCAACTTCCCCCACATTGGCATTTCCTTAAGGATAAGCATTTCTCCCTAGGCTAGGATTTGATTGCTGCGCTCATCCTCCGACGACCCAACTCGAGACAATAGCCATGCCCATGGAGACAGCAGACCTGGTACCCACTGTGTCCATCAATCGACGTGCCGACAGGTCAATGTCGTGGCTATTGGAAAAGGGACACTGCAATCACATGTGGTACATGCTCTCTGATGGTATATAACCACTCTGTACACCCCACTTCTTTGGAGTGCTCCATTTCTTTGTGAAAGGACTCTCCCGGGCTATATGGCCCTCAATTGTTGGCTCATCATAAACTCACCCCCATTTTGATTTATAGATTGGTCGTGGATTATTTGCGTCAACATTCTATTTGTCCCTCCAGTATCTAAACACAGTACCTGACACCTTTGGGGCACTCAGAAAATGTTTGATGAGTGAATACATATGTGGGAGACCACACTGTCTGGAGCAGAAGGGGCTTTTCAGGGTGTGCTAGAAAATTCGATCACATTCCTACCATAGTGGTTGAGGCTGTGTGCTTTGGACCAGTTTGTCTGGGCACAAATCCCAGTTATGCCACTTTTAATTGGGGAACCTGTGCAAAGTATTTATTCTCTGAGCCTTAGTTTCCTCATCTATAAAATGAGGCTACTGAGAACTCCTGTCTCATAGGGTTTCAGTGAGACTTAAATGCATTAACTTATGTAAAGTACTTAGAAGAGCTCTTGGCACATAGTAGGCACTAAAATGTTAGCTATGTTATCATTTTTGCTCTTATATCTGAGCAGTACTCTGGTTTTGAAAAGATGCTTCCATAATATAGTTGATCCTCATTATTTGTGGATTCCGTGTTTGCACACTTGCCCACTAGCTAAAACGTACTGGCAGCCTCCAATAAACACTCACAGGGCTTTCAAGTCCATTTGCAGATATGCACAAAGTGGTGAAACATTTGAGCCATTCAACGTTCACGTTCCCAGCTGAGGGGGAACAAGGTGATTCTCTGCCCTCTTGTTTCAGCACATACTGTAAACAAGTGTCCTTCTTGCAGTCTATTTAGTGCCCCATTTCTCATCTTTTTGTGCCTTGTGTTGGTGACTTTGCTGTTTAATATGTCCCCCATGTGTAGTGCTGCAATGCTGCCTGGTGTTCCTCAGGGCAAGAGGCTGTGACGTGCCTTTACAGAGAAAGTATGTGTTTTTGACAAGCTTCTCTCAGACATGAGGTACAGTGCTGTTGGTGTGAGTTCAATGTTAATATATCAACAATATATCTTAAATAAGGTGACTTTAAAGAGAAACACACAGAGAACAATGTTATGTATTGATCAGTTGAAGAAAATGTGACTAAGGCTTGCAGGAACCTAACCCTGCATTTCCCGTAGGAGCAGTGGGTCATATTCACGGATTCAGTGTTCACAGTGACTTTATAGAATGTCACACTGTGCATAACGAGCATCATTGTGCATATCTCATGTAATCCTCACATACTCCTTTATAGTAGGCAGTGTAGAGAACAGGGTGTCCACATTCTACAGGCTATTCCAGACCTTATGAACCAAGTAGAGAATTTAAAATGTCTTGTGCTCAGCATAAGAGCCATGAGATTTTGAGCAAGGAAGATCTATGATGAACTGATGTTTAAGGAAGAATTACCTGGCAAGAGAATGTAGTATCAAGAGGAAGAGGGAGAACTGAGCCGGAAAGGAGGACCAGCTGTTAAACTCTCCAAGTATTGCCATTGTTAGATGAGGAGATTCGGAGCTAAGGTGCTGATGTGATAAAAGAAAAGTAGTAGCCAAATGATGAAATAATGGATTTGGTAACCATATATAGGGTGTAAGTTAAGCTGTGGTTCTCAAAGTGGGGTCCCTGGACCAGTAGCATCAGCATCACCTGGGAACTGGGTAGGAATGCAAATTCTCAGGTGCTGCTGCAGACCTGCAGAACTGGAAACTCGGGGGTGGGGCCTGGCAATCTGGGTTTCAACAAGGCCTCCAGGTGCTTCTGGTGCCCATCAAGTTTAAGAGCCAATGAATTAGAAAAATGATTCCAACACGTCACCATGCCCAGGTAAGCCACAAGGCAGGGATGTGGTATTTGTTTGGAGGATAAGATGCATTTTAAATTTTAGGAAAAAGTAGTTCAGCGTCTGTTTCATCATAAGGATTCCAGAGATGTCATTTTAGCTCTCTGTGTTTAAGCTCTTTTTTCCACAATATGTTCACCTTTAGAGAGCCCTTGGTAAGTTATTTACCACTTACCACATGTTCTGAGAGTCCCTTATTTCTTGAAATCCCCTTTCAGATGTGAAAATGTACTTTATTTTTGTGCACAATCTCCTCCATTTAAAATTGGGATTTCTCTTCCTATAGGGTCACGTACAGCACATGCAGCCTTACTGTCAATTTAGAATGTCAATGGTTTGTTCCAAAACCTTAGAATGTTTTAGAATTTAGAACCTGATGAATAGAAAATTTATATGCTTCTTCGTGGGACTCTTATTTTTCAGATGTCTAGAGGTATCCCAACTTGCCAGTAATGTGGCCTTAGATTTAGCAGAACTTGAAAATTCTAATATAGTAGAAAGTGAATTACTTCTCTCATATTAACATTTACAAAATAAATGATCACAATGTTAACTTACTAATAAGCACTTTCCATATTCTAGGCTCGGAAAGTATCTTGCTTACATAATAAACATGATAAAGTTTCAAAGATGAGCCAATTAACTTTTCAGCAAAAGCTTTACTTGAGTGTATCTTGGCTTCCTTTTTGACAGTTTTAGCCTTAATTTTACAGTATTGTTTTCTTTTTCTAGGAATCAGATAAACTTGTATTTGGTGAACATTTTAATTTTTAATGGCCACTTGTATTTTGTGACATGCACGTGTTCAAACAATCTATAAGAACCAACCGTTACCACCCACATATAAAATTATACAGGAATGGAGGAATTTTGGCTGACTTGTGTATAATTGTTCAGCCAAAGCAGATGGCAGACTCTACCACTTACAATGATTTAGGGGTTTGAAGCAGTATTTTTAAATACAAATAATCTCAAAATTGGTAATATATAAAATATATTAATTACTGTGTTAACTAACCAAAAGAATTAAATTTGTTATCTTTCCTCCATTTATAAGGATGCACCCATTATATAGATTCTGTACAAAATTGCAGAGATCACTTTTTTCCTTTTCAAAGTTTATTTATTTTAATTTTTAATAGTGAGAAGCTTAGTGTTGGGTAAACTGCTGCACAATTACTGGAAATGTTGAGAGTTTTTTTGAAAAGTGTAGAAGTCTAAAGACAATGAAAAGTACATTTCTCCAATGTCAAGTCCTTTGAGCCTCTGTCTAGCTGTACACTGAAGAGATGGAAGATTAAGTACCAGCACAGGACACAAGAGAACAGGCTCCCAACTTGAGGTCTTCCCACTGACCACAATGTGCCTGGCAGACTCTTGGAGATTAAATCTAGGCTTTGTCCACGGGTGGACCCTCAGAGGAGGATTTTGCTTAACTGACCAGAGAATAGGCAACCTTTTTTCTTGATAATAAGTAATACTTACCATGTAAATTTCCTTATAAATCTCTGAATAAAATAAAAAAATATAATCCATACAGAAATCAACTCTTACTGACAAGCCCTACAGCCCACTCTACAAAGCTCAACAGAAAATGTCTGAGCTGACTGTGACTTGGTCTTCTCTGAAAGCCAGCCAGCCTTTCACTGATAGCCTTGGATGAGGAAAGCCAGATACAATTCTTTGAAGATGTTTAGCTGAATTCAGAACCAAAAATCCTACCTCCAGTTGGCTCCTCTGTGAGAATGGATGGCTGGCCTTATTTCACAGGCTGGGCAGTTGAGGTTTCAGATGAGCTTAAATGCTCTGTTCCCCAGGGATGGAAAAGCTGGATTGTGAAACTGATTCAGAGCTGAGATTTTGCAGATAAAGATAGGGTCATAGAGGGAAACAAAGATTTCAGCAAATTGGTTTTTTGTTCTCTACAGTGGGAGTAATTTAAGTAGCAGATAGTCTCTCACTCCAACTTCTCTTCCCTGTTCTCTATCTGTAATATCGCTGTAAAAATTCTCTCTATAAAAATTTCAATCTTTTTTCTTTGCAGGCTGTTTATTATCATCTTTACGAATTCTTTGACTTCACCACCTTCTTGGCACCACAACGCTAGCCATTGAGATATTATTATAGATTCAGTTTTGCAATTTCATCCTCTTATCTCTATTTCCTCTGCCATTTCTTAGTTTTAGTTCTTATTGTATCTTATGCTTGAAAATATTTGAAGCTTACAATGTATATCAGTTCCTTATTTTCTCAACTTTTTATTATTTAAGTGCCCTCAACTATCACTTTTTTTAAAAAAAGAAGTGAAATACATAACAGAACAATACACTGACACAAAATTGACCACCTGTAAAATTAAGTTCAACCTGAAATCCCTCCCCAATTAACAGAGACCATCTTTTATAATTCACCATGCTTTAGTTTGGGCAGGGTCAGTTTATCAATGATTTTTGGATGTTTTAAACCACATGAGAGAAATACAGTGTAAGGTAAAATTGTTAATCTTGCAGAAGTTATAGAATTTCCTGATGGTTAGGGAAATTAATGGCGGAGAACCTGAATCATATGAAAAGTAGTTGATTAATTAGCACCTGACAGAGTTTGTTAATTTGGTAAGGATGATGATAAGACATATATGTTGAAAAGATAACTTTGTCAGAGTTATCTTTGTCAGAGGCCACCGGGAAAATTCATAATGTTCTCAAATACTACAAAAATTGACCATTTTTTCATGAAAGATATCATACATGATGGCATCATATACTTCTGTCAGAAAATTTGCAATGAAGAAAATTCACACTTGAGTCATTTTAATTCTAACAATTTGTTCATGCCTATTATTAGGTTAAAAAAATTAATAAATAAAGGGGTAAGTGATGTACTTGCTTAATTTTTAATTTATTTTAGGAAAACAACTTTTTCACATTTTTAAAAAATATTTATTTGTATTTATTTTATGCTGAATTTATTCCTGGCACAAAGTCTTTTTTTAAATTAAATAACACCAATTCTTTTCAAACTCTTTCAAAAAGTTGAACAGGAGAGAATACTTCTAAAGTCATCCTGTGGGGTTACCACTATCTTGATATCAGAGCCAAAGACACTAAGAGAAAAGAAAATGACAGGTCTTTGAAACTACAGAAATAGAAAACTACAATAGAATAGAATAGAATAGAAAAGTACAATTTCTGTTGTAGAAAACTACAATATCTTTGATGAATATTGATACAAAAATCCTCAATAAAATAGTAACAAACCAAATTCAGCAGCATATTAAAAGGATTATACATCATTTTTAAGTGGGATTTACTCCTGGAATGCAAGGATGTTTCAATATATGAAAATGAATCAATGTAATAAACCACATTAACAAAATGAAGGGAAAAAAAGAGATCATCTCGATGGATGCAGAAAAAACGTTTCACAAAACTAAACATGCTTTCATGTTAAAAACACTAAAAAAGCCTCAGAGTTAAAGGAAGCTACTTCAACAAAATAAAAGCCATATATAGGAATTCACACAGAGCCTCATATTCAAGGGTGAAAGACTGAAAGCTTTTCCTCTAACATCAGGAACACGGCAAGAAGGCCCACATTCACCACTTCTATTCAACATGGTATTAGAAGTTCTAGACAAAGCAATTAGGCAAGTAAAAGAAAGAAATAGCATCCAAATTGGAAAGGAAGAAGTAATATTATATTTGTTTACAAATATTATCTTATATGTTGAAACCCCTAAAACTTCCAGAAAAAAATTTTTAGAACTAATAAATTCTGCAGAGTAGTGGGACACAAAATCAACATGCAAAAATTAGTTGTTCTTCTATACATTAATTATAAATAATCTGAAAAAGAAATTTACAACCTTTATATTTTTACTTACAATATCATCAAAAAGAGTAAAATACTTAAGAATCAACTTACTCAAAGAGGTAAAAGTTCCAATGATGTTTTTTGCAAAAGTAGAAAAATCTATCCTAAGATGCATATGGACTCTCAAGGGACCCTGAATAGCCAAAACAATCTAGAAGAAGAAGAACAAAGTTAGAGAACTCATACTTCCTGATTTCAAAACTTACTACAAAGTAATCAAAACAGTGTGGTACTGGCATAAATACACACAATATACTAATGAAATAGTATAGAGAGCCCAGAAATCAACCTTTGCATATACAGTCAAATGATTTTTGACAAGGGTGCACAGACCATTCATTGGAGAAAGGATAAGTTTTGCAACAAATGGTGCTGGGAAAACTGGATACCTACATGCAACAGAATGAGGTTGGATGCTTACCTTACACCATATAAAAAAATTAAGTCAAAATAGATCAAACATTTAAATGTTAGAGTTGAAGCTATAGAATCATTAGAAGAAAACACAGGGTAAAAGCTGTGTGTCATTGGGTCCAAATGCCATTGCCAACAATGATTTCTTTAATATGACACCAAAGACATAAGCAACAAAAAAAATAACAAATTGGACTTCATCAAAATGCTAAAGTTTTCTGTATCACAAGATGCTATCAACAGAGTAAAAAGGCCACCACAGAATGGTTGAAAATATTTGCAAATCACATATCTGATAAGGGATTAATATCTAGAATATATAAAGAACTCCTACAACACAACAATAAAAAAACAACCCAATTTAAAAATGCACAAAGGGGCTGAGTGATGTCAGTGTCATGGCGGAGTGAGCTTTCCCATGAACTCTTCCCCCGATAAGATACAACAAAAGGAACAGTCACAGACCAACAACGGAATCCCAGACAGTGAAAAGCTAGATCGGAAAGATCCACACTGCCGCACATCTGAGAGTGGAACATGCTGGGCCCCCGGAGGAAGTGGGGAGAGGTAAGGAGAACTCCTCTCCCTCCCCATCAGATAAGCGATCCCGGTCTGCGGAGCTCCCAGAGAGGGGGGAGGGGCGGCCCTCAGCGGAGAAACCATAGCTCTCCGGGCTCTCTCAGCCAGTGGGAAACTCCTGCACAGAGGACTCAGAAGAGCCACAGGGCTACCATCAACATCTGAGCACCCCAGAGAGTACATAACGAGGGGCGAACGAGAAGCCCCCCATGCTAGGGACCCAGAGGGCAAAAGATAGAGCCCCCTCTCCCTGCAAACCAGACCCTGCAGCTCAACCGACCAGACCAGACCAAGTGATCAGCGGCAGACCAGACCAAGTGATCCGCAGCAGACCAGATCAAGTGACCCATCCCGCAGATCGCAGCGGGGAGAAAAAAAAAAAACAACAACTGCGGATCGCAGCAGAAAACCTGCAGCAGAGCACAGGGGGCTTAGACTACACAGCCCTTTACCACCACACAGTGGCGGTGGGTGGAAATTGCAACCAGAGATTTCCAGGATGAGGAAAAACAAAACCAACACAGGAACCACAATGCAAAGATATATGAAATCACCAGACCAGAAGCAAAATGACAAGCACCCAGAAACCAGCCCCAAAGACACAGAAATCCATAATCTAAATGACAGAGATTTCAAAATAGCTGTCATAAAAACACTCAACGAAATACGAGACAACACAGACAAACAATTCAATGAGATTAGGAGTTTCTTCACAAAGAGATTGAAATCATAAAGAAAAACCAATCAGTGCTGATGGAGATGAAGAACACAATGGAGGAGATAAAGGAGAATCTGGAATCTTTAAAGAACAGAGCTGACAATATGGAGGAAAGAGTTAACATTTTAGAGGGTAGGAATACAGATACGATCCAGATGGAAGAGGAGAGAGAACTAAGACTAAAAAGAAATGAAGAAAGACTCCAAGAAATATCTGACTCTATTAAGAAATGTAACATAAGAATTATAGGTATTCCTGAGGGAGAAAATAGGGAAAGAGGAACAGAGAGCCTATTCAAGGAAATAATAGCTGAGAATTTCCCAAATCTGGGGAAGGAGCAGGAAATACCAGTAAGCGAAGCCAACAGATCACCTAAATATATTAACAGACAAAGGCCCTCTCCACGACACCTAGTGGTAAGGCTAGCCAGAGTCAATGACAAAGAAACAATATTAAGGGCAGCTAGACAAAAAAAAAAAAAAAAATCACGTAAAAAGGAACTCCCATCAGGCTCTCAGTGGATTTCTCAACAGAAACTTTACAGGCTAGGAGAGACTAGAATGATATATTCAAAATACTGAAAGACAAAAACTTTCAGCCAAGAATACTCTATCCAGCAAAAATATCCTTCAAATATGATGGAGAAATAGTAACTCTCCCAGATAAACAAAAGCTAAGGGAGTTCATGGCCATGAGACCCTCACTACAAGAAATACTCAAGAAGGCCCTCAGGCCTGAAAAAAAGAAGAGAAAGGGACTACAAAGCTTGGAGCAAGGAGAAAAATAGGTAGATAAACTCATAAAAGTAGTAGATCTTTACCGGAATAAGTTAGCAACCACTTAAATACTAAAATCAAAGATCAAAGGAAGGAACTCACCAAAATAAATTTAACCTCATCACTGTAAACACACAGCCACAACACAAGATAGAATAAGGTATAACAAGAACGACTTAGAAGAGGAAGAGGAAAGTGATTGAATTGACTTAGTATAAGGAAATAGGAGGCCATCAGATAATGGACTATCTCATACACAAGATTTTTTTACCCAAACCTCAAGGTAACCACTAAACAAATAATCAAAACAAAACCACATATGATAAACAAAGAGAAAACTAGAAGATTCATAAGACAGAACAACCAAACTGAATTGGCAGTCCGAAACAAATGGGACAAGAAACAAAGGAAACGCAAAAGAACCAGAAAATAAGTGACAAAACAGCAACATCAAGCCCTCATATATCAATAATTACCCTAAATGTAAATGGATTGAACTCTCCAATCAAAAGACACAGAGTGGCAGGATGGATTAAAAAGCAAGACCCAACAATATGCTACCTTCAGGAAACACATCTCAGCACTAAAGACAAGCACAGGCTCAGAGTGAAAGGATGGAAGACAATACTCCAAACTAATGGCAAACAAAAGAAAGCAGGTGTTGCCATACTCATATCAGACAAAATAGACTTTAAGATAAAACAGGTTAAGAAAGACAAAGAAGGGAAATATATAATGATAAAAGGGACACTCCACCAAGAAGACATATCACTTATAAATATATATGCACCCAACATAGGAGCACCAATGTACATAAAGCTACTATTAACAAACCTAAAAGGAGACATTAACAACAACACAATAATAGTAGGGGATCTTAATACCCCACTTACATCAATGGATAGATCATCCAGACAAAAAGTCAATAAAGAAATAGCAGACTTAAATGAAAAACTGGACGAGATGGACCTAGTAGACATATATAGAGCACTCCATCCAAAAACAGCTGACTACACATTCTTCTCAAGCGCACATGGAACATTCTCTAGGATAGACCATATGTTGGGAAACAAAGCAAGCCTCAATAAATTTAAGAAGATTGAAATCATAACAAGCATCTTTTCAGGTCATAAGGTTATGAAACTGGAAATGAGCCATGAAAAAAAACTGGGAAAGTGACAAAAATGTGGAGATTAAACAACATGCTACTGAGCAACCAATGGATCACTGATGAAGTTAAAGGAGAAATCAAAAACTATTTGGAAACAAAGGAAAATGATAATATCATTTGGGATAATATCATCCCATATCAAACCATATGGGATGCAGCAAAAGAGGTCCTGAGAGGGAAACTCATAGCGATACAAGCCCACCTTAACAAACAAGAAAAAGCCCTAATAGGCAACCTTAAATTACACCTAACAGAACTAGTAAAAGAAGAACAAAAAAGCCCAAAGTCAGCAAAAGGAGAGAAATAATAAAAATCAGAGCAGAAATAAATGAAATTGAGACCAAAAAAACAGTAGAAAGGATTAATGAAACAAAGAGTTGGTTCTTTGAGAAGATAAACAAAATCGACAAACACTAGCCAGGCTTACTAAGAAAAAATGAGAAAAAGCTCAAGTAAATAAAATTAGAAATGAAAGAGGAGAAATTACAACAGATACCACGGAAATACAGAGGATTATAAGAGAATACTGTGAGAAATTATATGCCAACAAATTGGACAATCTAGAAGAAATGGATAAATTCTTAGACTCATACAACCTCCCAAAATTGAACCAAGAAGAAATGGAGAATCTGAATAGACCAATCACAAGTAAAGAGATTGAAATAGTAATCAAAAACCTCCCAAAAAATAAAAGTCCAGGACCAGATGGCTTCTCCGGTGAATTTTACCAGACATTCAAAGAAGATTTAATACCCATCCTTCTCAAACTATTCCAAAAAATAGAGGAAGATGGAACACTTCCTAAATCATTCTACGAGGCCAACATCACCCTGATACCAAAGCCAGACAAAGACAAGACAAAGAAAGAAAATTACAGGCCAATATCACTTATGAACATTGATGCAAAAATCCTCAACAAAATATTGGCAAACCGAATATAGCAATACATTAAAAAGATCATACACCATAATCAAGTGAGATTTATACCAGGGACGCAGGGATGGTTCAACATCCGCAAATCAATCAACGTGATACATCACATCAACAAAACAAAGAATAAAAACCACATGACCATCTCAATAGATGCAGAGAAGGCATTTGACAAGATACAACATCCATTTATGATAAAAACTCTCAACAAAATGGGAATAGAAGGAAAGTAGCTCAACATAATAAAGGCTATTTATGACAAACCCACAGCCAACATCATACTCAACGGGGAAAGACTGAAAGCCATTCCTCTGAGAACAGGAACGAGGCAGGGCTGCCCACTCTCACCACTCCTGTTCAACATAGTACTGGAGGTTTTGGCCAGAGCAATTAGGCAAGAAAAAGGAATAAAAGGAATCCAAATAGGTAACGAAGAAGTGAAACTCTCACTATTTGCAGATGACATGATTGTATATATAGAAAATCCTAAAGAATCTGTTGGAAAACTATTAGAAACAATCAACAACTACAGCAAAGTTGCAGGGTACAAAATCAATCTACAAAAATCAGTTGCATTTCTGTATGCTAATAATGAACTAACAGAAAGAGAGCTCAAAAAGATAATACCATTTACAATTGCATCAAAAAGAATAAAATACCTAGGACTAAATCTTACCAAGGAGGTGAAGGACCTACACAATGAGAACTACAAGACATTATTGAAAGAAATTCAAGATGACATAAAGAAATGGAAAGATATCCCATGCATGTGGATTGGAAGAATAAACATAGTTAAAATGTCTATATTACCTAAAGCAATCTACAGATTCAGTGCAATCCCAATCAGAATCCCAATGACATTCTTCACAGAAATAGAAAAAAGAATACTAAAATTGATATGGGGCAACAAAAGACCCCGAATAGCTAAAGAAATCCTAAGAAAAAAGAACAAAGCAGGAGGCATCACAATCCCTGACTTCAAAAGATACTACAAAGCAATAGTAATCAAAACAGCGTGGTACTGGTACAAAAACAGACACACAGATCAATGGAACAGCATTGAAAGCCCAGAAATAAAACCCTACATATACGGACAGCTGATTTTCGACAAAGGTGCTAAGAACATGCAATGGAGAAAGGAAAGTCTCTTCAATAAATGGTGTTGGGAAAACTGGACAGCCACATGCAAAAGAATGAAAGTGGACCATCTGCTATCGCCATTCACAAAAATTAACTCAAAATGGATGAAAGATCTGAAGGTGTGACTTGAAACTATAAAACTCATAGAAGAAAATATAGGCAACACACTATTTGACATTGGTTATAAAGGAAAATTTTTGGATGACATGCCTACCCAGACTAGGGAAACTAAAGAAAAAATAAACAAGTGGGACTTTATCAGATTAAAGAGCTTCTATAAGACAAAGGAAACCAGAATCAAGATGAACAGACAACCCACCAGCTGGGAGAGAATACTTGCAAAACATACATCTGACAAGGGGTTGATCTCCATAATATATAAAGAACACACACAACTGAACAACAAAAAAACAAACAACCCGATCAAAAAATGGGCAGAGGAAATGAACAGACACTTCTCCAAAGAAGATATACAGATGGCCAATAGGCACATGAAAAGATGTTCAACATCACTAATCATCAGGGAAATGCAAATCAAAACAACACTAAGATACCACCTCATGCCCGTTAGAATGGCTATAATCACCAAGACAAAAAACAACAAGTGTTGGAGAAGATGTGGAGAAACAGGAACCTTCATACACAGCTGGTGGGAATGCAAACTGGTGCAGCCTCTATGGAAAACGGTATGGAGATTCCTCAAAGACTTAAAAATAGAGATGCCCTATGACCCAGCCATCCCATTACTGGGAATCTATCCAACGAACCTGAAATCAACAATCCAAAGAGGCTTATGCACCTCTATGTTCATTGCAGCATTATTCACCATAGCCAAGAAGTGGAAGCAACCTAAGTGTCCCTCGACTGACGATTGGATTAAGAAAATGTGATATATATACACAATGGAATACTACTCAGCCATAAAAATGACAAAATCATCCCATTTGCAACAACATGGATGGGCCTGGAACGTATTATGTTAAGTGAAATAAGCCAGAAAGAGAAAGACAAACACTGTATGATCTCACTCATATGTGGAATATAAACCAACACGTGGACAGAGAAAACTGTACTGTGGTTACCAGGGGCAGTGGGGGTGGGGGTGGGCACAAGGGGTGAAGGGAGTCATATATATGGTGATGGACAAACAAAAATGCACAACCCAAAATTTCACAATGTTAAAAACCATTAAAACATCAATAAAAAAATGCACAAAGAACTTGAATAGACATTTCTCGAAAGAAGATATAAAATGGCCAGTACACACATGAAAAGATGCTCAACATCACTAAGTATCAGGAAAATGCAAAATAAAACCACAATGAGATATATCTTCACACCCATTAGGATAGTTACTATCACAAAATCAGAAAATAACATGATGGCAAGAATGTTGAGAAATTGGAACCCTTGTGCTCTGAGGGTTAAAATATAAAACTGTGGAAAACAGTATGGTAGTTCCTTCAAAAATTAAAAATATAATTACCATATGATCTAGCAATTCCACTTATAGGTTCTGAAATAATAGAAAATATATTTATTGGTCTCTACCTCCAGTTCCTGGCACAGAGCTCCTAAAACCCTTGTAATTTCCTAAATGATAAGAACACTAGGATCATCTCTTGTTCTAATATTTGCCTTTGACTCCATCCCTGACACAGAGCTCCTAAAACCCTTATAACTTCCTAAGTGATAAGAACACTAGGAGAATCTTTTGTTCTATTGAGGCAACTCTGCGTGGGATCCTGGATGGCTCCTGGATGGCTCCTGGATGGGGACTGGTCACCAGACAGACCAAGCCCTGATTAGAAGCTTGGAATATTTAGCCCTACCCCTTATCCTCCAGACAGGGGAGAGGGGCTGGAAACTGAGTTAATAATTGATCATGCCTACATGAGGGAGCCTCCATAAAAATCCCAATAGAAGGAGGTTCAGAGAACTTCCAGGTTGGCAATGACAAGGAGTGCCTGGAGAGTGGTGCACCTGGAGATGGCATAAAAGCTCTGTGCCCTTTCTCATATACCTTTCCCTATGCCCACTTCCATCAGGCTGTTCTTGTGTTATATCCTTTTATAATAGACTGGTGATCTAGTAAATGTTTCTCTGAGTTTTGTGAACCACTCTAGAAAACTAATCAAACTCAAGGAGGAGGTTGTGGGAACCTCTGGTTTATAGCCAGTCAGTTAGAAGTACAGGTAACAGCTGGCGCTTCTAACTGGCATATGAAGTTGAAGTGAGGTTGGGTGGGTGTGCAGTCTTATAGGACTGAGCTCTCAACCTGTGGAATCTGATGTATCTCTGGGTTGACAGCATCAAATTGAGTTGAATTATCTGACGACCAGCTGACATTCCAAGAATTGCTTGTTGGAGGTGTGGGAACCCTCCCACATGTAAGAAAATGAATCTCAGAACACTATTTATAGGTATACACCCAAAAGAACTGAATGCAGAGGTATAAAGACATATACGTACACCCGTGTCATTAACGGTGTTATTCAAAATAGCCAGAAGCTGGAAGGTAGCCAGGTGTCCATCAACAGATGAATTGACAAAAAAAATGTGGTGTATACACACAGTGGACTACCATTCACCCTTTAAAAGGAAGGAATTCTGACACATGCTATGACATGGATGAACCTTAAGGACTTTATGCTAAGTGACATAAAGCCAGCCACAAAAGGAAAAATAGTGTATGATGCTACTCATATAAGGTACTTAGAGTAGTCAAATTCATAGGAATAGAAAGGAGAATGGTGGTTCCCAGGGGCAAGAGGGAGAGACAACAGGGAGTTGTTGCTTAATGGGCACAGAGTTTCAGTGCAAGGTGAAAATAGTTCTGTGGATGGTTGGAGGTTATGGCTACACAATAATGTGAATGTACTGAATGTCACTGAACTGTACACTTAAAAATGGTTAAATGGTGAATTTTATGTTATGTATATTTTATGACCATTTAAAAAAATTAATTATTTTCAACAAATAAACAAACCCTAGCTACATGCAATAGCATGGATAAATATCACAACCATAATGCTGCATAAAAGAAATTATATTCAAAAGGCTATATATTTTATAATTCCATTTATATAAAATCCAAAAAAGAAACAAAACCGAGGTCTGGCTTCCAGTAATGGTGGAGTAGCTTGTTGAACTAACACTCTCACAGATAACAATGATAAAATCTGCATAAAATATTATATATATTTATATAGAATCATATATCTATATGTAATACACATATAATAAATGTGTATATGTGTGTATGTATAAATCTCTTCCAAAAGCAAGCAGAACTGAGACGGAGTCTTCCCTTAAATGATGGGAATTGCACCAGGAGATATTTGCAAGCTTGAGTCTTTTGCCTCAAAGCATTCCAAAATCTGTACATGGCCCAGACAGGGGAAAAACTACAGCCTTACTTGTAATGTTAGAGGATGTATTTTGGGGATGGCAGAGTAGATGGAACGTTAGGGGAGAAATTCTGGAAGAGAGGGACCCACAAAGAGGAGAATCTCAAAATATGTATGAAAGTCTCCCCTCCCACACACCAAATTGGCAGATCTTTGAACAACACACATGCAGGGTAGGCCCCAGAGGGCCTAGTGTAAAAACAACAGTGGGAAGATGAAAGAACTGAATGAGGATTTCAGCTATGCTCACTGTAAAGGAGATAGGATTGGAATTTCAGTCCGGCCAAGTTAACTCCCTGCTAGAAAAACAACAACACTCTTCAAAGGAATAAAATAGAATCCAGAGGCTCTTTAACTATCATTCATGGTTTCCAGTACACAATTTAAAATATCATGAGATTTGAAGAAATAGGAAAATATAATCCATACACGACCAAAAGCAGGCAGTAGAAGCTATCCCCAAGGTGTTGCAATTAGCAAACAAGGATAAGAAAGCAGCTTTTATAAAGATGATCGATGTAGTAAAGAAAAATATTCTCATAATGAATGAACAGATGTGGAAACTCAGCAGAGAAATGGAAATTACAAAAGAGAACCAAATAAATAGATGAAATAAAAAAAATACCTTTGAGTTTACCATTAGATTAGAAACAGTAGAAGAAACATGAAGATAGGGCACTAGAAGTTATCCAGTCTGAAGAAAAGAATGTAAAAATTTTGAAGAAAAATGAAGAGAGCCTTACCACCTGTGAGATGATTGAGTCCCCAGCAGAGAGGGGAGAGACAGAAAAATTAAATGAGGCAGAAAGGCAAATCAATAAGTAATAGCATAACTTCCAAAATTTGGTGGAAAATCCAAAATTTTAGATCCAAGAAAGTCAGGAAACCCACAAAATAAAATACAAATTAAAACCATACCTAGGCACATGATATTCAAGCTGCTAAAATCCAAAGATAAAAGGAAAATCTTGAAAACAGTCAGGGAAATACATATATACATGGGAAGACATTACACACAGGGAGAAATAATGTGAATGATGGATGATACATTATCAAAAACAAAAGACACAAATCAATAACAAAATGACATCTTTCAAGTGCAGAAAGAAAACCCAAAAGTCAACACAGAAATCTATATTTAGCAGAACTCACTTTCATAAAGGAAGCAGAAGCCACAATAAGATAATGCACACCTATTAGGTGGCTAAAATGAAAAATAAAATTGCAAATACCTAGTGGTGGTGAGGACTAGGAGCAAATAGAACTGGGAATGCAACATGATAGTTGCATTTGGAAAAGAGTTTAGCAGGTTCTTATAAAGTTAAACATACACTTATTATATGACTCAGGTATCCCACTCCTAGAGATTTACTGAAGCAAATTGAAAACTAATCTTTAAACAAAAATCTTTGTGTGAATCTTTATAGCCATTTTATTCATACTTGCCAAAAGCTGGAAATAAACTAAATGTCCTTCATCAGGTGAATGGGGAAAGAAACTGTGGTGCATCAGTACTTTAGAATACTACTTGGCAATAAAAAGGATAAACTCTTGATTCACACAACAACATGGATGAATCTTGGAGGCATTTCTCTAAGTGAAAGAAGCAGATTCAAAAGGCTATATAGTATATGATTCCATTTATATGACTTTCTAGAAAAGGCAGAATTACAGGGATGGAAAGTGATCAGTGGTTGTCAAGGGATGGAGTGCGGGAAGCAGTTGACTACAAAGGGACAGTATGAGAGAATTTTAGGGGTGAAAAAAACAGCTCTGTATGGTACTGTGGAGGTGGATACACGACCATAAAGTTGTCAAAACCCATAGAACTGTACACTGCAAAGAGTGAATTTTACTCTGCCAATTTTAAAAATCCATCAGGATGCTGGGGAACTCAGATGGAATGCAGTGACAAATGAATGTCACTGTATTACAAGCATGTGACATAACCACACAGAAGGGGTGGGGATGAAAGGTCCTGACCTAAGTAACTTTGGAAGACAGTGTTTTGATGGAATACTGTAAAACTAAAGTACTGGACACAAACACTGTACACTAGGTGATAAATTTGTTTTTCATAATGATATGGATTAGCAATTCTGAGACTAGTTGACACATTAGTAAATATATTGTAGATAACTGGAGTTAAGTTTCTCACTGTTGGTAAAAGAAGTTACATATAAACAAAAGGAGAATGCTAGAATAAACTCTGTGGTGCTGGATTGGAGTTGGAAGTACCAGTATGAATCCATGTCTCTTTTAATATATCTATCCAGATAGATAGATTGATAGATCGATAGATAGATGTGCATAACTGAGTTTATATTCATACATACATTTCCAAACTCTGCTGAGAGTGTCTAGAAGCAGTGACATCCTAGTATCAATGAGCACACCCAGCTCCCAGATCTTGGTTTCTAAATATCGTTCTCCAATAAAAAGAACCAGGTTTTCTTGGAGAAATGTTTAATTCTAGGGCTGGAGATGGAAAACACAAGATGAGCCTGGATCAACTTGTAGTGCCAGAAAGTAGGAAAGTGCTCTAAAAAAAAAAAAAAAAAAACAGAAAATGATGAGATGTGTCAAAAGGAATCAATCTGAAAATCAATCTGAAAGACTTCACAATGGCTCAAGCTGGAAAACTATGACCAACAAAATAAATAATGATAGCATTGGATTATTACCCAGAAAATAAAACAAATATCCATGAGTCTATACTGATATAAAAAAGATTAAATAAGAAAGGAAGGAAAAGAAGAAAGAAAGAAAAAAAGGGGAATAAAAGAGTGAGAAAAAGAAAGAAAGAAAGGAAGAAGGAAGGGAGAGGGAGGGGGAAATCTTCCTCACAGAATTCTAAATAATAAATGCGGTGGGACAGCATAAAATAGAAAATTGCCACTAGAACACCACAGTAATAATTACTGTGAGAAAGACTGACTGATGAATGCAAAAACTGGGTGAAACTTAAAGAAGAAACAGTACATTTGCAGAGCCTCAAAACATCTCCCTCCAAATACTTAACTTTTTTCTCTTAATTTCTTTAAAAGTTCTATGACTACTTAAAGCAAAAATTATAACACTGTATTGTGGGATTTATAACGTGGGTAGATGTAAAATTTATGACAACAATAGCACAAAGGACAGACAGAGGTAAATGGAACTGTTCTGTAGCAAGGCTTCCATACTTTACATTGAGTAAGCTGGTGCACTATTAAGTCTAGGTAGGCTGTGATATGTTAAAGATGCATATTGTAATCTGGACCAACCACTAAAAAATGCAAAGCTGTGTCACTTGGATGCCAATAAAGGAATTAAACTGCATACAAAAAAACATTTGTACAAGAATGTTCACAGGAGATGACCTGCACATCCCCAAGAGGAAGATGAGTGCACGCCCTCAGCCGTGCCGAGGAGCAAACGCTGACACACACGTTGGGTGAGTCTCATCAACCTCGTGCCGAGGGAGGCAAGCTGGACAGAAAACAATACACGTGGGTTGACTTCAACAAAGATGAACCTATGCTGCAAAAACCAGAGCAGTGGTTGCCTCGGGGGAAGGAGAAAGTTGCCTGGGAAGCAACAGGAAGGAGTTTTCTGGGGGTGTTGGAAATATTCTATTCTTCAAGGGGTGAAGGTTATATGGGCATGTTTATTTGCCAAAACTGTACGGTTGAGATTTGTGCCTTTCAGTGTGCGTACATCTTACTCACCACACACGCACAAAGCACTAAAAGAATAATAAAGTGAGGTGGGAATGGGATGCAGTGTGGATGAAACAAAAATGGCAGATGATTAGTAGTTGTTGAAGCTCGGTGAGGGGCCTACTATGCTATTTTGTTTATTTTGTATATTGTTTAAATTGTTCTGTAATAAAACACTCGTATAAGAAGACAAACTCGATATACAGTGTTCCCTGGTAAGATATTGGTTATCTTTGGGAAGAAGGAGGGAGAAAAAGATTGTCAGGGGGCCAGCCCCGTGGCTTGGTGGTTGAGTGCGTGTGCTCCGCTGCTGGCGGCCCGGGTTCGGATCCCGGGCGCGCACTGACGCACCGCTTCTCCGGCCATGCTGAGGCCGCGTCCCACATGCAGCAACTGGAGGGATGCGCAGCTATGACACACAACTATCTACTGGGGCTTTGGGGGAAAAAAATAATAAAAATAAAATTATAAAAAAAAAAAAAAAGATTGTCAGGGCCTGAGTAAAGCTGGTGTTAGTTCTTGGTCACACAAGTGTGTTCACTTTGTAATAATTCTTTGAGGTTTACATGGATGACTTCTGCATATATTTCTGTACTCATGTTATACATCAATAAACATTTTAAATCCTGCATATTTGCACAAAGATCCTAACTCAATATCTCAGAATAACAGCAGTGTTTTGTTTTAAAGTGGAACACGTTCCCTCATGACATCATCAGATGGATTTTAAAACTCCCAAGTATCTATTAATGTCCTCACCCTTGCGTGGCCCCCTGGGTCTTTCCATTTTTGCCTCAATTTTGAAAGTGGCATGGATTTGAGTTTTTATGATGCAATCTTTTTCCAGCAAGGTCCACCCCCACGACGATGTTTACCAAGGCCTTGACACCTAACACAGTGCCATGTTCACAGCATGCACTCAAGACCTATGGGACTGGGTTGAATGAGGAACAAAACGAGGAGCATCGTAACTTATGTCTAGGTGCCATATCATGACTTAGGAAATTGGTAGGGTTTTTCGATAAATTTGCTATGCCTTCTAATTTTTACTATTTAAAACAATGGGAAACAGGGTCTCAGAGTTCTTTCTCAGACAAAGTCTGACATTTCAGGCACAGATGACTGACAATTATTAATGGCATATGACTTTCCCACCTCATCTTAGTTTTAAGTTTTTAATTCCTTACCTTGGAAATGACCTAACTTTGCTTCTTCCAAGTCTTGTAGTAATACTGATGCTCCAGAAATTCGGGCCACGGATATTCTGCTGTTGTCGTCCTCCCTGCAAAGAAGTGGAGCTGTGCATCCTCCAGTCTGAGAAGCATGTGGTTCTGTAGTATTTGGAGTCAATCAGAGAAGTTAAATGGAAAAATGACTTCAGAGAATTATCACCATAACCCCCAACAGCAACAAATTATTTTGCTTAATTATTTTGTGATTCTGAGGGTATATTTAAAAAGGGATATTAAAACTGGTTGCCAAGGAGCCAGCCCTATAGTAGAGCAGAAATTGTATATTACCTTCCTACACAAAGTTCCCTAACATTGTGGGAAGGACCAACGGGAAGTTTCGGTGCTGTTGCCTGTGTTAATGAGGCCACGAGGTCCACACTGGGATAAGGAAGTCCAGTGAACAAGCCTGTGTGCAGCGTTGGAGAAGGGCGTGTGTGTGGTCTCCTGAAGTGGCTCAGGGGTCACTTGCCAGTGCACCTGAGTTTCCTGTCTGTATAATGCAGGAATTGGGGCTGTCTAGTGTGATGTTTTCTCCTTTTTATGACATGGTGCAGGGCAGTCCTTCTAAGACGCCTCACCAAGATATGGGCCCTTCAGGCAGGCAGGGTCCAAAGGGAGGATCTCTGCAGGGACGCTGACCATGGGGTCCAGAGGGAGGATCATGGCAGCCTGGAGGGATGGAGGGGATGGTAGGACAGGTGGCCTTGAAAAGGCAAGTTCCAGGATCCCAGGCACCCAGTATTTCCATTTTAGATATTGAATTTACATTTCAAATACTGACCAGGGAGCTTCCTCTAGGGCTGCAAGCATCCTCAGCAATAGACAGGCTGGTGAGCCCCACCCCTACCTGAGTACCGGGCTCAAGGGATGCAGTCCAACCACATTGTGCATACTCCGGGGGGGGGCAGGGCATGGAGACTGGGCGTGGTATAGAGAAGAGGCGGGGTACAGGGTGGGGTGGAGAAGCAGACAGGTGGGGCCCAGGGGTGGAGGGACAAGGAGGGAGTTGGGGCCCCTAGCTGTGCATGCTGGGAGCTTTTGTCTCTGAACCACTCCCGGCTGGGAGCTTGCAGGACTGCAAGACTACAACTCCCAGGAGGCTGTGGGCACGGCGCAATGTCTAGCCCTGAGGGGAGGAGCAGGGCAGTGTGAGCTTGGTCGAGGTCCAAACCACTCTTGGCTGCGGACTCTGGTCCTGCACCCGCTCCACGTGGACTGAGTCCTGGAGGGATGTGACGGGACAAGCAGGACCAGGGAGTTAGGAGGGTGTGGCGGCTGCATGGGCAGCCGCGGGCCTGCATCGTGCAACTGCTTTTGTCCAAAATTGAAGCCGGACTCACATCTATTCCACACCGCCTCCCTCCGTTGCTTGATTCCTCCTCCCACCTGCGTGCCTGTGGGTCTTTCCACAGCCTCCTACCTAGTCCAGGGCCAGGTGTTTCTCTAAACTACTTATGGGAAATGGTTTGACATCCCAGAAACTTTCCACTTTGCCTGCTGCCCTCTGCCTTCTCCAGCCAAAGTGCCATCATTTCATCAGTTTTTGGGAGAGATTCGCCCTTGTGGTCCCTCTTGCAAGCACAACTTAAGAGCTGTGCAGGGTGGTAACAGTGGCTATTACTTGCCTTTTTTGCAGATTTGGAAGTTGAGGCATCCGTGAAGTTAATCATTGGTTTCCCCAGGATCCGTCAAGAGTAGAGGAGAACAAGCCAATTCCCAGGCAAGTATCTAGTAGGCCGATTTCACCAACCCATTCTAGTGCAGAGGCCTCTAAAACAGCATCCTTAAGATGAGAATAGCTTAAGCATTTTGCCCTTTAGATTGATCACCTAATCTCAGCTCAGGCCTGAGTGGCCAGTCTTTCAGGGACATGGGTAGTGACTCTGATCCCTCAGGAAGAGACCAGTCATCCAGCTTTGGGAGAGGGAAGTTCAAGGTAGACAACACTTGGGCAGCATTTGAAACCCATCAGCTTTAACATCTCTGCTTTGGATTCTAGCAAGATTCCAGGATAAACACACCTAGGGATAGTCAGATGTACCATATTCTTTAAAAATTGATAGGAGTAGTGAAAGGAACAGAACATAAAATATTCCTGCTGATTTTCAAAAGATAAAATGCAAGCAAGACCTTCCTGTTAATTTTTTTTCTGCTCCTTCTCTTGGTTGTACTGTATGCTTGAATGCAGAAAAAAGAAACTTGAATTGCCAAATTCTCTTTTCCTGAGATTGGTAAATTAACTTAAAAGTCTTATTGAAACCTGTGGAGGAATGGTTAGCAGCTTTCATGATTTATGTCATCCCTAAAAATCTGGGCATTGAGCTACATGAAACAACGTCCTGTTTATTTTACACATCCCAATAGGTTACATCTCCAATTCCTGAATGTGGGATATTATCAAAACAACTGAAAAACCTGGTCATGGAAACTGGACCCTGTCACTTTGTCAAGAATTTGCCTCTTTATGAATTAATGACACATGAATTCTTTAACATTTTTGTAAAGAATGGACGAGAATCTCTGCAGTGTCGCTGAATGTGGCAAGACGGAATTCTCGTTAGACCATATCCTCGGGTTCTCCTCTCGTGTTCAATAGGCCTGGGTGATAGTCCGTGTGGTCAGGTGCAGCGCCCCTCCCCCAGCCCCCAGTGTTCCATCCTACTCTGGCCTGTGCCCTCTTCAGGGTGTTCTGATGACACTTATCCACAAGGATTGGAAGGAGACACTGTAACATGAGGATATTCATCATCTTGAAACAAGGATTAATGGAGAGGAGAGTCTCAGGGTCTGTGTGCTCCGATGCACTGCTGTTGGGGTATGGCCGCAGTTGACCACTGTGTTACCAGCAGTCCCCACAATGGCTGTCTCAGACGATTGATCTCCTGGTGCAACCACAGCAGCTGTTGACATAGCTGGGCACTCATCATGGTTCAGTATCTTCCGTCAGATTTTGTGGCTCTGACCCTCCTCTGCTCGCCCCCTTCCCATTCCTATCTGCTGCGTTGATTGCTTTGTAGTTGTTTCCTAGGAGCCACTGTGTGTAACTGTATTTCACAGTGTCTTTAGGGACCCACCCTCACTACACGAGTCACTGAACAACAGCCGCTTATCCTGGTGTAGCCTGTGCTCATCCTCTCCAGTGGAGCTGTGAAGAACCCTGCTTACTCGGAGCTCCTCTCATTCTCATGCTGCTGGGGCTGTTATGAAGCTGGGCATCTTGTCTTTGGTCTCATCAACATTATTCTTTTCATCGATTATTCTGAAGTCGGATATGATTTTGTTAATAATGCGGACACTGGCTGTCACAGGCACTTTTATGTATCTTCCCCAACAGCTCTGTGAAGTAGACCTGTGATCCCCATTTTACAGGGGGGACACTGACACTCAGAGAGGTCGAGTAGCTTCCTTCACTTCACACAGTTTCTTGGTACATTTTGAGTCTCCACCTGGAACTCCGCCTCTCAGGTGTGTGCACTTAGCTGGTGTTCCACTTTGTGCCTCTCTGCCAGCCTCCAGAAGGCACACGCCCCATCCTGAGTCCATTGTCTGCTTGATGGCAGTCATCCTGCACAAACAGGCCCTGGGCGGGGAGTGGACTAGTGGGCCGTGGTCCTCTGGCTTACACTGCGCAGGTTCTAGGTTTATTGTGAGAGTTGGAGCAGTGGAAGATACTGACTGTCACTCACCTGGAAGGTTTATTTGTATTTGGAGTATTTGTAGAAATACTCCACTGACTTTTTGCAGGTGTCGTGTCTTCTTTGTGTTCATTGCTCCTCTGGGCTTTCTCCTACAGTCCATGCTGTGCAGTAACATACAGCACAGAGACTGCTGAACATAATACTGTTGCCCTGCACCAAACAATCACATCACTCATTTTTCTAATTACAAAACAAATACATACTGTAAAAAAAGTCAAATTACACAGATCTATGTAGAGTAAAGTGAAACCTTCCCCTTTCATCCCCTTTCCTGCAAACTCACTCCACTACTCAGAAGGAACTATTGTTAAGAGGTTGGGGTTTATCCTTCTGGACATTTCCTATGAATTTATAAATTCACATAAAGTTTTTTTCAACATAAATTACATAACTACATCTTTTTGCAATTTGCTGTTTCCCAAACCGTATATCATAGACGTCTCTCCTTATCAGTGCTTGTCACTCTAACTTAGCTTTTTAGAAGTTTTAGAGGTATTCCAAAGAACAGGAGTACCAAGATCTGTTTATTTCTTCTTCGATAGAGGTGGGATTATATCCAGTTTCACTATTATACATAATGCTGCAGTAAGATCCTTGTATGGAATTTATTACACTGCTATTCAACTGCTCAATTTGCTTTGTTTCCTTTTAGTCAGAGACTATGATATATTTTTAACATTTTTATGGGAATTATTTTATAGGTAAATTAATTTTATCACTGAATAAAGACATTTATGGAGAAACTGGACTTCAAGGTCATCCATCTCAGTATTCTGGAGAAAAATCGTGAAACTTAAATGGTGTTATGCTTGCCCCATCACATTCTAACAAGTCATGTTAACAATTGAATGTTGATTCTTTGAATAGCCTCTACTCTCTCTGTTCAGAAGAAGGATGACTTTTTCTTGTCTTGAAAACTTCTGACTCCAGGGGCTCTCACTTGGGCTTCACAGAGGATAAGATATTGGTGTCGTATCTGTTTCTCTTCAGCTGTAGGCTGCATCTTCTAAAGATCATAGAATTGAATATGGTCCAATAGATATATATGATTTGGGTCAAAAATTCAAAGCAATGAACCCAAGGTAGGAATCTATAACTGGTTCTTTTTTTTTTTTTTTTAAGATTTTATTTTTTCCCCCCAAAGCCCCAGTAGATAGTTGTATGTCATAGCTGCACATCCTTCTAGTTGCTGTATGTGGGACTCGGCCTCAGGATGGAGGGAGAAGTGGTGCCTCGATGAGCACCCGGGATCCGAACCCGGGCCACCAGCATTGCAGCGCGCGCACTTAACCACCAAGCCACAGGGCCGGCCCTATAACTGGTTCTTAATAAAGAATTTCCTTTGATATCCTCAAGTCTCTGTGATTACTAGTAAAAACTCACCTATGGGTGAAGAGATGTGGTTCTGCTGGCAATGTCTGGCTTGAACATCCATAGTTAAGCCTGCCACATCCATAGATAGATTAGACTTGACCTCTGGAAGACCTCTGCCCTTGGTCTTTGACCTGGGAAAAATAAGAATTTTAAAAAGCTGCTGTTATTAGCACTCAATGCTAGAAATGCCCACTAAAGAGTGAGTTTGATTTGGTAAACCTAAGGGAGTATAAGCAGAACAAAGTCTTTAATATCTACAAAATTTCAAAAAATTCTAATTTTTTAAAATATAACTCCATTTTTGCCACAGTGCAAACTGTGTATATGTGAATGAAATATTCCTCTGTCCATTTCTTAAGTTGTTTCCATTGATTTGCTGGATTTATCCTCTAATCCGGATTCCAAGTGGGAAAGAACATCTTGGTCCTTCAAAGAAAAGCAGCCATTGAAATTTGATTTTCTTTTAGCTTGGCATCCTACAGGTTTGAGGAATAAATTGTCATGTAATGATACAATGATTTTTAAATCTAATTGTTACTTAGAGGGGTGTAAGGGATGATTGAATGGTGGTTCATCCCCATGGTCAGGGGTATTGTACACATGAAGTGCAAACACGATTCAGGAAGCTGCTTCAGCCCAGTGACATCCCTGAGAACCACAGTGCAGGAGGATCTAGGCACACAGCCATCTGCCTCCATCTCCTGGGTTACATGTAGATTCAGGGGTCTTGAGAGTGGCTTCAGAGCAGCTAACTTTTATCTATTTCTCCCCTTCCTTCTCTCCAGCTTATCTCAAACAGTCTTGACTATTGTAAAGTAAGACCAATTATAGTTATCTACATGAGCTGTTTGTTCATTATTGCAGAGTAATAATCAGGCATACCATTAAATATCATTTAATCTACCTAATTAAATTTGTTGTCCCTTATAATTGATTAGAACCCTAAATTTAGTTCAGAGTTTGATATTCACCAAGTGTGTTAATCTGCTTACAACTGCCATGTGGCTCATTCATCTTACAAGTGTATCTTTGGCCCATCACAAGATTTTAATGAATCAAATCATCATAAATTAAGATAATGTACTATCTTTTGGATGATCGGGAGGCACATGGGTCCATTTTGAAAATATGCCCATCTGTCTTTGCTCCCCATGGGAAGTTTCTGGTCACTAGGTCTCCAGGTGGCTTGCACAAGCCCTAGTTCTGTAATAGCTTTGTGCCTTTCCTACTTGGAATAGAAATAAAAGAGGTCAGAGAGACTTACTGAAGTTTTGGAGACTTATGAAGTCTTTTATGAAGACCATCCATGCATAATGTTCTGGATAGCTCTCTGTTCCTAAGACTACTAGTTACTTTAAGGGCTTGTCAGGAACTGTGAAAGGTCTGATATTTTACCTTACCTGCAAACAAATAAGTTAGCCTAGCATGGTCTTACAGATGCTGGCAAAAGACACGAGACCCATGGGTCAGAGACAGAGGACTTGATGGCACAGCAATAGCAGTGGCCAGAGTATCAGCATTTGCACCGGTTCACTAAATCCCACTTCCTACAGGGTGATACACAGTGGGCCTGGTGACATGCAGAGGGTTGCAAGAACTCAGAGCTTAAGGAACACAAATCTTTGATAACAGGCAGGAAGTCTGCTGACCTTTGGCCCGGGGGTTGTTATTTTTATTATACTGGGCAGTAAGCAAGCCTGCCCTTTGCTCCAGAGGAGGCCACTATTCCTATCTTCCAAGGTTGTCAGCTCTGCACACATTCTTGAAAAGATAACCTGGTTTTACTGGCTTTCAAAGATAAGCTTGAATGAGAGTTGATCATCATTCTGTTCTTCTGTTTCCTTTATTGAGATTGTGCAAATATGCTCTTTTTTTCTGTAAAGTTCACTAACTTTATTCATACATAAGAGATGCTTTTGGTTTTATTTATTAAGTTGAGATTTTCTTATTAGAGCAAATGATGAAACTATTATGGGTTGGATCTGAACGTATGCTTCTCCAGGAAAAATACGAAAGATCAGTGCTCACAGAACTTTGCCACAAGGAGCTGATAGCAACTTAAATGATTTTAATTTGAATATTGTTTTGTACAACTTTCTTCCATCTTACTTCATCCTCTCTGCTTCCTGTAACTCCCATATGGGAATGGGGCAGTTTCAGGGATTCACTGAACTCATTTACAATATTCAAATGGTTTTGTGTGTTGTTTTTTTTATTGAGGTAAATTTGACACACAACATTAAATTAGTTTCAGGGGTAGAACATAAAGATTCAATGTTTGTATATATGTTGAAATTATCACCACAATAAGTCCAGTTAACATCCGTCCCCATACATAGTTACAAATTTTTTTCTCGTGATGAGGACATCGCATATTTCAAGGTGCAGAAGAATCAATGATGATGTCATACATTTCCATATACAGCTTGATGAATTTGGACATAAGTATACACCCTTGAGACTGTCACCACCATCAAGGCCACAAACATATTCATCACCTCCCAAAGTTTTCTCTCACCTCCTTTATTACTTATTACTATCCTTCTTATTCTGTGGTGAGAACTCTTAACATAATACCTACTCTATTAGCAAATGTGATGTGTGCAATACAGTCTTGTTAGCTGTAGGCACTATGCCATATCCTACATCTCCAGAACTTGTCTATCGTGATAACTGAAACTTTGTATCCTTTGACCATCAGCTCTCCATTTCTTCACCCCCCCCAGCTCCTGGCAATCACCATTCTAATGTCTGCTTGTATGAGTTTGACTATTTTATATTGCACATATAAGTATTTGCCTTTCTCTGTCTGCCTTATTTCACTTAGAATAATGTCTTCTAGGTCCATACATGTTGTCAAAAATGGCAGGAATTCTTTCTTTTTTCAAGGTTGACTAATATTCCATTTCTTTATCCATTCATCCATTAGTGACATTTAGGTTACTTCCGTATCTTGGCTGTTGTGAATTAGCTGCAATGAACATTAGATTGCAGGTATCTCTTCGAGACCTTGATTTCAATTCCTGTGGGTATATACCAGAAGTAGGATTGCTGGGTCATATGCTGGGTCAAAATTAGTTTTAATTTTTGGAGGAACCTCCATACTGTTTTCCATAACGGCTGTACTAGTTTAAATTCCTGCAAGGCTTCCTTTCTCCACATCCTCACCAACATTTGCCATCTTTAGTTTTTTTGATAATCGCCATCTTAACAGATGTGAAGTGATAGCTCTTTGTGGTTTTGATTTGCATTCCCTGATGATTAGTGATGCCAAACATCTTTTCATAAACCTGTTGGCCACTTGTATGTCTTCAGTGGAAAAAGTCTATTCTGGTCCCTTTCTCATTTTTAAAATTGATTTGTCTTTTTCCTATTCAGCCAACACAAAAAGGAGAACAAAATTTCCAGGCATTATGGGTGTTTCCCTGTTGAGGCACTTGGTTTTGTATTTACACTGGTACCAAAAGATCATGTTTCATGCTTTTTCTTCAGCTTGTTATAAGACCAGCAGTAGCTATGGCATGGCAGATAATCGGGATCTTCTGGGTTTGGAGGTTTACAACATAAATGAGTGGTAAGGAATTTTTTATTATTCCAAGGAAATTATTGAGATCATAGTCCATGGAATCTAGGATTGATAGGTGTAGGAGGAAATTAAGGTGAGGATCGGTGATCTGGTATTACTTCTGATCTTGAGGGGCAGGTATCTACTGTATGAGTGTTTGAATAAAAATGTTAGAGATCAGGAATTTGTGGTGGGTGAATATGTTTTTTGAATTATTTACTTTTGAACATAACCATTTGGATTATGTGAACATCTGTGATATGTTAGTAAGTCGCTGACAGGGGGTGGCTGATAATGTCACTATTGATTTAACTTCTATGAACACCAAGTGGTCAATGGATTAAGCAAATGAGTAGTCAGAAAACACAGAAATGGTAGGATTTGGGATTTAGTAAAAGACTGGGGACCCACTGTCCTGAGAGGGAGTGCCAGGACTTGTGTGGTTGAGAGTGACAAGGACAAGAAGAGAATAGAATCACACTCAAACAAGGAGGGGGTGTTAACAGGATGGAGGGAGAGAAATGATCTGGAGTAGCCTTGAGTTTTGACCTTGAGCTTTCTGTGCTGGATGGAAATCTGCCTGATGGCATCCGAGGACACAGGTCAGATCTATCCCCAGAGGATAGAGGGAGGGTGGAAGTACAAAACAGTCAGGATAATTGTCCTAAAAAGGCAGGCTTCCTTTATCATTTGACCAAATTTCATGATTTATTTTTATAGGGTAAGAGGAAAAGAAGGATGATAGTCACGTCTTCACAGAGGAAGCAGCGTGACTGTGGGAACCAGTCCAAACCAAAGCCTAGTTTAAGCATCTCCATCCCTTTGAGGATGTCCAGTGACATATTCAAGAGGCCGGTTACTAGAATCCCACCCCATCCTGGCAGTGACAGGCCTCTGGGAGGACACCTTGGACGAGCCCCACCAGGTCTGCTGGCCCGAGAGACCACAAGGACTCCAGGCCTGCAGCAGTGCAGGACAACTAGTAAGTCCTTTCACTCTTGCCAAAGCATTGCAAAAACTTGCACCTCGTCACACAGGTGAATGATCTTCCTCAGAAAAAAGAAGAGGATTAGCATGGATGTTAGCTCACGGCTGATCTTCCTCACAAAAAATAAATAAATAAATAAAACTGTTTTCCAAAGAGACTGAACCACTTTGTGTTCCCACCAGCAGTGTAGGAGTGTTCCAGTTATTTTCCATCCTCATTAACACTTGGTATGGTCAACTTCTTTAATTCTAGTCATTCTAATAGGTAAGTAGCAGTACTTCGATGTGGTTTTTATGTGCATTTTTCTCACGATTAATGACGTTGAGCATCTTTTCATGTGCTTATTTGCCATCTGTGTATCTTCTTTGGTGAAGTGTCCAAATCTGTGCCCACTTTAAACTTGGATTTTCTTATTGCCGAGTTTTGAGAGTTCTTTATAGTCCTATCAGATATGCGATTTGCAAAGGTCTTCTCCCCGTGGCTTGCCTTCTCCATCCTCTCACCAGTGTCTTTGGAAGGTCCGTGTAATGTAACCCGAGAGGGTTCCACATGACATTATCTTCCTTTGTTGGGAAACAGAGTGAGGCTGGAGCACCTGAGTCCAATCAGCTGTTGATCAGACTTGTGGCTGGGTCTCACTTTTAGTAAACCCAGCCCTTCTGCTTTCCCCTGTTCCTGTTTGCTGTGCTCCCCTCCCCCGCACAGGGGTCTGGTTCTAAGTCTGGTAGATCTCTGTCTCCTCAGGTTTGGGAGCCCACAGAAAATTCAGCTACTCCCTTCAGACATCTCAGCGCAGCTCTCCAGCCTCCTACCTTACATCGCTTCACAATATGGCAAATTCCCTGAAGGTCAGACTAGCAGTATGTTGGACTTAGGCCACTTCCACTACTTCTGGAGGTTTCACTTTGCTTTGTGGAAGCTTTTGGCCTAGTTCCCCAGTTTTCTGTGTGGCACAAAAACTTAGCACAGGTGCTATAAGGAAGAGCAGTTGTGTGTTTGCAAGCCCTCAGGTTTCCTCTGCCACATCAGTCCTGCAGAATCACTACAAGTTTGCCTAGTTTCCCTTTTCCTTAGCCGAGGCTCTGATGAGCAAGCCAGATCCTGGGCAAGCACCCAGATTCAGAAAATGCCTGCAGGAGAAAGAAAGGTAAAAATCCTTGCTCACATAAAAGAGTTTTCTTCTTTCTGGAATTTTAGTTGGTTGATTCTGAAGCTCTCTGATGCTCTAAAAATATATCTATAATTTATCTGGCTTTGTCCAGTTTTGCAGCAAGAGTGCTTTCCCGTCCTAGTCTCCTCTAAAACAGAAGTTCCCTTGTCATTAGTTTCTAACTCCATCAGTTATACATTGTCAATATTATTATTGTTTGGTAAAGTCATGCTTTCAATGATTTATTCAGATGTTTACCCTTTTTTATCCTCACAATCCATTTTTACCTCTTAGCATTTCTTCTTCTATCAATTTCTTTCTTCTTAAAGTACATTCTTTTTTACTTTTTAATTTTTTTCCTTGAGCAATATTAGCCCTAGGCTAACATCTGTGCCAATCTTCCTCTATTTTGTATGTGGGTCACCACCATGGCATGGCTGATGTGTGGTGTAGATCCACACCTGGGATCCGAACCCAGGAACCCAGGCCTCTGAAGCTCAACGTGCTGAACTTAAACCACTACACCGGGTGGCTGGCCCCATTAAAGTACAATCTTTAGATGTTCCTTAATGGGCATTTGTTGGTGGTAATACTCTTAGTAAATGTTTGCATAAAAATATCTTTAATTCACCCCACTTCTTGAGATATTATAGTTTGATTGGGTATACACTGAAAGTTATTTTCTCTCTGTACCTTGAAGATTTAATCCAACTCTCTCTTGCCTTCCCTTGTTAAGAAATGTATCCTAGGTCTAAATGTAAGTCTCCGTAAGTGTTCTGTCCTTCTGTGGGGCTTTGAATATCTTCCTTTGTATTTGGTGTTCTTTAGTTTCCCTGGATGGATCTGACTCTAGATTTTTTTTTTTTAATTGTGCTTGAGATGTATTCAGCTGCCTGAATCTAGAATAGGAATCTTTTATCAATTCTGGAAATTTCTGTTATTATGTCTGAATATTCCTTTAAATTATATATATATTTATATTAAATTCAAATATATATATACATACTTATGTTATTTATACACAGTCAATACATATTCATTAAATATATATTTATATTAATTCAATATGTTATATTACTCAATATAATGATTTATATTATTCAAAAAATATACATATCTTATTTATATATATGATCCTGTACTTGACCAAACTCAAGAAAGGCTCCTTTGAGCCCTCTTCTTGACTAGGCCTCAATCTTGGCCTATGATAACTATGACTTGTCAGCACAAATGATTTCACCCCCACACACATTATAAGATTTAAACACTGACATACTTTCTAACGGCTCAAATCCACATCCTAGGCTGACTGTTGCCCCCTTAAAATGCCTGCCTGAGAATGCTCAAGGCAGCCAAAGGAATTCTCTGTTTGTTCTGGCCAACACTTGATCATTGGCACCTGACATCCCTTTCTTAGAGCATTTACCCACAAGTGCTTACAACTGTGAATCTTTTCTCTGTCGTTTTGAGTTGTATATGTGTCTCCTATAACTCAGGAGTGCATTTCTCAAGGTCCTGAGAACCATTCCTTGAGATGAGGACAGGGTGTCTGTGTCTCAGACACTGTGAGAGGAGAGAAATGAAACTTTTATCATTTCCAACTGGCAGACATAACTGGCCAGATCACACTGCACTGACCAACACTCTGTAATTTTTCCCTCCCTGACTCTACTGAGCCCCTGCTCACCCCTCTGTCTGCTCCCTCATTCCCCCTTTCAAATGCCCAATCACCTCTGTACAAACAAAACTGAGTTCAGTTCACCCTGTTCCCTCTTCCCTATTGCAGTGGTATATTACTGACTAAAATCTGTCCTGACCACTTTAACTAGACTCTGGCTTTGTGTATACTCTACATTTAACACATATACAGATAATCTCATGCATATGCATATATAGGCGTATACCAACATAACCAGGTGCCCTCCAGGACGAGTTCAACTGACTTGATCTTATCAACAGAGTAGCTAAGAGTTTTCTTTCAGGAACTGAGACCCCTCATCCAGTTCAAGCCCGTGGAGACCACCAACCCATCAACTGGGCCTGCGCAAATTCTCGATAAGTGACCTTTTTGACATCAGGAAGCTAAAAACTCTATCCTCAGATCATGGTAACACTGCTGGTTTGTGAACACATATCTGATGAAGAGCCATGAAGCTTGACTATGCTTGCGAGATCATCAGTTACCTCACTTCTGGTATCACACTCCCTGATTTCAAAATATACTACAAAGTTATAGTAACCAAAACAGCATGGTACTGGCACAAAAAACAGACACACAGATCAATGGAATAGAATCAAAAGCCCAGAAACAAACCCACACATCTATGGACAGCTAATCATCGACAAAGGAGCCAAGAACATACAATGGAGAAAAGAAAGTCTCTTCAACAAATGCTGTTGGGAAAACTGGACAGCCACATGCAAAAAAATGAAAGTAGACCATTACCTTACACCATATACAAAAATTAACTCAAAATGGATTAAAGACTTGAATTTAAGACCTGAAACTATAAAAATTCTAGAAGAAAACATAGGCAGTACGCCCTTCGTCATTGGCCTTAGCAACATATTTTCAAGCACCATGTCTCACTGGGCAAGAGAAACAATAGAAAAAATAAACAAATGGGACTACATCAAACTAAAAATCTTTCGCACAGCAAAGGAAACAATCCAGAAAATGAAAAGACAACCTAACAATTTGGAGAAGATATTTGCAAACCATACATCTGATAAGTGGTTAATCTCCAAAATATATAAAGAACTCATGCATCTCAACAACAAAAATACTAACAACCCAATTTAAAAATGGGCAAAAGACCTGAACAGACATTTCTCCAAAGAAGATATATAGATGGCCAACAGGCACATGAAAAGATGTTCAACATCATTAACTATCAGGGAAATGCAAATCAAAACTACAATGAGATATCACCTCACGTCCGTCAGAATGGCTATAATTAACAAGACAGGAAACAACAAGTGTTGGAGAGGATGTGGAGAGAAGGGAACTCTCATACACTGCTGATGGGAGTGCAAACTGGTGCAGCCACTATGGCAAACAGTATAGAGATTCCTCAAAAAATTAAGAATAGATCTACCATACGATCCAGCTATTCCACTGCTGGGTATTTATCCAAAGAACTTGAAAACACGAATGCGTAAAGATACATGCACCCCTGTGTTCATTGCAGCGTTATTCACAATATCCAAAACTTGGAAGCAACCTAAGTGGCCACTAAGGGACAAATGGATAAAGAAGATGTGGTATATATACAAAATGGAATACTACTCAGCCATAAGAAACGACGAAATCCAGCCATTTGTGACAACATGGATGGACATTGAGGGTATTATGCAAAGTGAAATAAGTCAGAGGGAAAAGGTGAAATACCGTATGATCTCCCTCATTAAGTAGTAGATAATAACAACAAACAAATACATAGAGACAGAGATTAGATTTGTGGTTACTAGAGGGGAAGAGGGTAGGGAGGAGGATGAAAGGGATGATTAGGCACATGTATGTGGTGATGGTTTGTAATTAGTATTTGGGTGGTGAACATGATGTAGTCTATGCACACATAGAAGTATAATGATGTACACCTGAAATATATGCAATGTTACAAACCAATGTTACTGCAATAAACAAAAAATTTAAAAAAAAACAAAAAACAAACATAAAAATACATTTACCCCAAGCCAATATCTTAATATTTGATTAAACTGCTTTATAATAAATCTTAATACATTGTAAAAGAAGAAAAATCAGTTACCTCACTTCTCCTTACTTCCAATCATCTATCTCCACACATCAGACCACCCTGCCCTTCATCCCATAAATTGTGTCCCAAGCCCTGGATTGGGGAGACAGATCTGAGACAGACACATGTGCCCTGTTGCCTTGCAGATCAATCTCACAATATAAAGCTACAATTCTTTTCCCAAAAGCTGACGCCAGAATAATTGGCTTTTTTAATGTGCATTGGGCAAGAGAACCCCAATATTGTGTGGTAACATCAATATATATATATAAACTTAATGGATGTTTTATCTTCTTTTTCTTTTTCTTTGCTGAGGAAGATTCACCCTGAGCTAACATCTGTGCCAGCCTTCCTCTATTTTGTATGTGGGTTGCTGCCACAGCCTGGCCACTGATGAGTGGTGTAGGTCCACGCCCAGAAACTGCACCTGGCCTGCTGAAGTGGAGATCTTTGAACTTAACCACTAGGCCATAGGACTGGACCATCTCTAATTGTTTTGAAGATGTTACTAGATATGCAATTGAAGTTTCACTATGATCTCTGGATTTCCTTGCTGCTCCTTCAGTCCCTCACTTCAGTCTATGTGTTTCTTGCTCCATCTTTCATGCTAGAGGAATTCCTCAAATATCAAGTGGTCCTTGGCTACCCATTCATGTTTTTGTGATGGTAAGGAAAACAGCTCAGTAGGATCTTTGTGGGCCTGATGGGGCCTGTGTCTGTCTGGACTCAGTGTTTCTTCAGGGGTGTAGAGTGTTGAACTAGTAACAGGCAAACAGTGTTGGTGCCCATGCTAATCTCTAACAACATTCCCACAATGACAAACATCCTCTGAACACTTGGAAATGCTGAAAACACACCCACACCCACATATACACTATTTGCAAATGACCAGCAGCATTCAGACTGTAAACTACACCTGATAATGCACACTGATACTCAGAACATACACACAAACACACACATGCAGACCACTCACTTTCTCAGAGCCCACAGTGACTTGAACTCTCTAAACACACACAGACATCAATAAAACACACCTTCACATAGATGTCATAATAGCCATGCACCCTGTGACCATACAGAATTGCTGAACACACACACATCCACATAACAAGGAATGTGGCCATGCACGTGTGGGCTTGATCAGGGGGTTTTTCACACCTCAGCATCAACATGGACACCCCGGGGCGAGAGGGAGAGGCAGAGGGCACAGGGACAAAATGTGGGGAGCAGTCAGGAGGCACTTGTATAAAGCAAATATGATACCTGCAAAGCTGGTTGCTAAATGACATATGACTCAAGGGTATGAGGAGCCAAGAGGACCTGAAATGGTACAAAGGAGGTGACTGATACAAACCCATCACAAGATATTTAAATGTAAGGAACAGTGATATTTTAAAAGGCACTGAGGATAGTGCATCAAAGCTTAGATATAACTCCAAACAATGAATGACATGGAATTCTGGCCAAAGAACAGCCATTATTGCTGTTAAAATTCCTATTTAAATGTTTCTTATAAAATTATAGAAATACATATTGAAAAATGACAAATATTCATTGGTTTAAAACATTTCAGGGTAAAATAACTGCAGGTTCCACTTTTATTGAGTAGCTTTCCTTAGGCAGCTATAAAAGCTGGACAAAGCACACAGAACAGATGTTTGAAGGGTCAGAGAACATCCTGTGCAGACAGGACTTGGGGGTCTACCATCTCTGAGACGAGGGAAGCAGAAGATTGTGAGCACCAGCTCCACGCGGCTTCTCCACTAAGGCATTTGCTATTTCAACAGTGAGAGAAGACAATCTGAGCAGAAAGAGGAGGAAAAATGAAATGAAATTTGGTTCCAGCCAAGTCCAGTAACTTCTGCTTCCAGTCAGATGTGGTAAAGGCAGAGCAACAATTAAACATTGATTTAATAAATACAGTGTGTTTGAAAACACCAAAGGGATGTGGAAGAAACAGGACTAGGTGAAATAAAATTTTAAAAAGATAAGAGCCTGTTTAGGTGAGATTGCCAGACATGCCCTCACCCGGGGGGAATTTGCTTAATCTGGACTCTGGTAATCAGACCTGTCTTACCAGAAAACAATTGTAAGTGATCTATGTTAGCTTTTTAATATCACAAGCTTTGTTTGGATGTTAATTTTTATTGCCTCCACTAGAAGACTCTGTGAAGGGAAGGACATTGTATCATTTGCCACATGATCTGCAGAACATTCTTCAGTTTGGGCTGTATGACTTCTATAAATATTTGTTAATTGTTGGTTTCATGAATGCTATGGACTGAATGTCTATGTAACCCAATTTCATATGTTAAAATCCTAATCCCTGACGTGATGGTATTTGGAAGTGGGGCCTTTGGGAGTTAATTAGCTTAGATGAGGTCATGAGTGTGATGCCCCCATGATGGTATTAGTGCCCTTTCAAGGAGATGGAAGGCCAGAGCTCTCTCTGCCAGATGAGGGTAGAGCAAGAAGCTGTCCTTCTGCAAAACAGGAAGAGAGCTCTCACCAAAAATAAATCAACTGGAAGCCAGATCTTGAACATCCCAGTCTTCAGAACTGTGAGGAATGCATTTCTGTTGTTAAAAGTGCCCAGTCTAGGGAGGGCCCAGTGGCACAGTGGCTAAGTGGGCATGCTCCACTTTGGCGGCCAGAGGGTTCACAGGTTCAGATCCTGGATGCGCACTGATGCACTGCTTGTCAAGTCATACTGTGGTGGAATCCCATATAAAAAGTAGAGGAAAATGGGCACAGATTTTAGCCCAGGGCCAATCTTCCTCAGTAAAAAAGAGGAGGATTGGCATCAGATCTTAGCTCAGGGCTGATCTTCCTCACACAAAAAAAACAAACCCCAAAAGTGCTCAGTCTAGGGAACTGCCCCACAGCCTACTGGTTAACTTCAGTGAGCTCCTCTTCGGTAGCCTGGGTTCAGTTCCTGGACACAGACCTACACCAGCATCAGCAGCCACGTTGTGGGGGTGACCCACATACAAAATAGAGGAATACTGGCATGGGTGTTACCTCATGGGGAATCTGATTCAGCAAAAATTTAAAGTACCCAGTCTATGGTATTTTTGTTACAGCATCCCATACTGACTAGGACACTGAGTGTGTGGATAAGTTCATTTAGATTGACGATCCTTCTTCTACACGACACACTATTGCCAATGATTCCTGATTGAGCGTGAGTCAAATTTCCCTTAAGGATCATAAAGACGTTAGGGCCCTTCTCTGTAGTTATGCACATATTGATACACATGAAAACATGTTGCATCAAGTGCTTTATCGACACCTTAGTCTCACATCTCATCCCATTAGCCTTCAGTGAGCCTCAGTGTTACAGCCAGTGCTTTGAGCAATACAGGAAAGTCCCTGGACTGAAGTGGGGCCGGTATCCATCGTGCAGCTCCTGTCCTCTGCACAGCCAGCTCCAGCGCAGGGTCAATTTATAAGACAGGCTTTTCTCCAGCACCTCTGTGTTTCTCCCAGCCTGTTCTCATTTAGGATGATCTCACCAGGAACAATGAGTGGAAATTGGGAGGGAAGAGCTACAGAAGGCATCTCCCAGGGGAAATTCTTTGTGGTTACATGACCTAGAATATGGACACCTGGCTGCTCTAAGGTGTCCTGAAAATGGAACCCTTCTCATGTCTGCAGTATCTTTCCATGTCCTCTTTCCCCTCCATCTCTCTGTTCTTGGTGGAAAAATTCCCTTGGCAACAACAATAAAAGAATGAAAGTAGGGAATGGCCCATTTCCAGTCTCAGAATTCTGTGAAATTTTACTGCCTATCCCCTGTCTCCCAGGATTGACACCCTTTTAACTCTTTTAAGATTAGATTAGGGGGCCAGCCCCATGGCTTAGCGGTTAAGTGCACGCACTCCGCTGCTGTCAGCCCGGGTTTGGATCCCGGGTGCACACCGATGCACCGCTTGTCTGGCCATGCTGAGGCGGCGTTCCACATACAGCAACTAGAGTGATGTGCAAGTATGACGTACAACTATCTACTGGGGCTTTGGGGAGAAAAGGGAGAAAGAAAAAAAAAGATTAGATTACATTTTAATGTGCTTTAATCAAAGTTTTCTTTCATCCTTGTTATGTATATACATATTGTAATACATAATATTGAAAACATTATTTTTTGCCCTACAATTTCTAGATTCATTCATAGTTATTTTCTGATGGATACATACATTTGTAATTATGTTTATAACTCCAATAACTATAGAAATTGGCTAAGTGATGAGTAGTCATGTACTAATACAGGAAAATGGCCCATTTTTATTCAACACAAAGTTTCATGTTTTCATGAAGACAAATACATGAATACTTAATTGTTCAGGAAAAGCTCTTACTGTGTACATGTAAGCAATTATAAATCTATTGTAGTTGGTTTACCTAGTCGATTATTCCTTGTTTCTGAATTGTGCCTTCAGCATTTCCATGAACACTTGAGAATCCTGCATCCTTATCCTACCATTGTAAATACTAGGTCATCGACTAAAGTAAAAATGACTTGTCCAGTTGTGTGCTAGTTGGTCCTTTGTAGGGTGTCTTCCCGGGTACGTTTTCCAGTGTGAACTCCAGCTGATGGCCTTGTGACACTGATGTAAATACTGGTGTCTCCACAGATCATGGGGCCAATGATGTGTGGTCCTTTACAGATTCATATATAACCTAATACTTTTCATTCAATTAGTGTAAGGAATGCTATGGAAAGTAGATTGGGGACAATTAATAAAAGAAGATTGATTATGAACAGGCTGTTAGGGAGAAAAATTGAACCTCTGGCTATAAAGGCTTACGTTTTATGCAATTAATCAGCCACCCTAACAAACCCCTTTCATAGGCAGGGCTATATACACATATATATTAGATTAAGATTATATCATCCATTAGTTTGAATGTGCCTTTGTAAAGTATGCCTTGTTTCTCTTGCCCTTTCACATTGGGAGAAATATGGAATAGACAGAAACCGACTGGATTACTCTGGTCTGAACTCAGATCATGTAGGGCTTGAATTGTTCAACAAATGAGCCATTAATAGCGGCTACACCACTGGGATTTCCTGATCCAACATCGCGGTCATACACCCTATTGTGGATATGGACACTAGAATAGGATTGTGTTGTTATCCTGAGGGTAACTTGTTCTGTTGATCAACATTTTGAATCAATAAAGGATAAAATATTTTGACTAGCTGGTCTAGATTTTAATCACTCAGAGGTTATTTTCTTCTCTGAGGTCACCCCAAAAAAATTGTTAGTCAATTTAAATTTTGTTATCCCTTGATTTGGCTTACCTTTGTTTTTTTTTTTAATTAATTGTAGCTCCATCGGGTCTTCTCATCTTATTTTGTCATTCCCACCTCTTCAGGGAAAGGTCAATTTCACTGATTAAAAGTAAGAGAGAGTAAAACCCTCGAGTGGCCGTTCATACAAGTCCTCATTTAGACAACAAATGATGATGCTGCCTTTGCAGGGTCCAGTCACTGCAGCCTTTACACCGTGTCACTGGGCAAGCAGTGCCTGTAACACCAGAAATGCCAGAGGAGATGCTTTTGGTAAACAGGTGGGGGCTGTGTTTGCCGAGTTTCTTTTACTTTTTAAAGCTTTCCTTGAATGCCTACCTGTGTTGGGTTAACAATTAATATAATAAATAATTATTGGGTTGAATTTATTTTATTGTTAACTTTCGGTGATTATCTGTTCTAAGATTGTGCAAGGAGAAATAATTCTTGTTCCTCATAGTAACAGTAGTACTTTTATGAATTAATAGATTAATGCAGTATTAGATTAGGAGTTAGTTTCTGTGATTGAAATCAAGATAAATATATAGTTGAACCTGAAGGCTTTCTTAATTGGTGGCTGAATTTAGGCCAACTAGGGTATTGTTTGTACTCCCTCTCTAAGGAAGGTTGTATCCTGTATCTAAAAGGCTGTACCTCTTTAGGGCTGGGTCTGGAGGAGGCAGGAGGCTGGACAAGTGTGGAGCTGGCTCTGGCCCAGAGGGATGAGCAAGAGACACAGGGCACCTGCTGCCACACACTGCCACAGCAGACATCACCCATCAGTCATGACATGCTTGGCTGCAGAGCCAAGAGAGCCCCCAAGTGCTCAACAAGGTGCACTCCGAAGCCACTCCTGGGCAGAGCAAGGGACTGTGATGAACCCATTTGCTGTCCCTGCTCCCCTAAGACGTGCTTCAGGCCTCCTCTCCCCACTTACTTCAGCACCTCCTCACTGTCCTCGGGGCTCAGGCCTTCAAGGCCTGCCAGCAGGCTGCTCCAGCACTTCTCCTTCCTTATCATCTTCTCTCCTCTCTGCTCCCACTCTAGTTCCAGGGCAAGTTACTTGTGGCTCCTGAGTGCTGCTACTTGTCCTGGAAGGCCCTTCCTTCACCCCATCCACCCTGTGTACTCCTACTTACCCTTCAAGACTCGACTCCAGTGATGCCTCCTCGGGAAGCCCTCCCTGATGCTGCATCTTCCCAGGCCTGCTCTGGGCCACCAGCCTGTCTCCTGCCCACGTCCATCACTGCCTGGAACCTTGCTGGGCCCCATTGTCTGGTCTCCACATCCAGCCCAGCCCCTCAGGAGGGGAGGAAATGCTTAGGCTCAGGGCAATGGAGCAGATTCCTGGACTGTGGTGACAGTGCCCACCCCAGGAGAGGTCATTCTTTGGCCAACTTCCAGCTTGGGCCCAATGCAGCTCAGGCGAGCCCAGACACAGGGAGGCTGGTTCTGGGCTCAGCAGATGACAGGGTCGGCCTAGGGAAAGGTCACAGGGGGCCACACAGAGGGGTTCAGAAAAAATCTCCAAGTCGACGATACCCTTGCTAAGGGCCGCAGGGGCCAAAGGCAGCTGCACAAGCCATAGGAGGTGCTGGCGAGCCTTTCATCTGCTCAGAGTCCCAGGGCTGGATAGAAGGAACTCAGGAGGCCCATCTGAGGTGGAGGTCACCTCGGGGGCATGCAAGCAGAAGCTGCGGGTCCCACAGCAAGTGGAATCTGAAGAGCTGACCCTTAAATGTCTTGCAGCTCCAACGTCTCCGAGTTGGAAGTCAGTCCCCTCAGTCACAGCCTCTAGCTGCCCCCTCACAGGGCTGTGCCTCTCAAACACCGCTCCCAAGGCAAGTGGAGGCTGAGGGTGAAGGCAACCTCCTATCCGTGAGAGCTGCTGTGATCATGGCCTCCCGCAAGGGGCTAAGGATGATGAGCAAGGGACAGAGGGACTGACGCACACAACTTACCCTTGGATGCTCAACATCCTTGTGATACACGGGGCCAATCAGTATCTGTCCTCCTGCTCCACTCCTCTCTCCCCAGAAGGACATGTCAGTGTTTACTATGACATCCACAGACACATCAAGGGCATCTGGGAAGAACCATGTGTACATCTGGAGAGTCAGGAACTGTGAAAACCAGTAATATCTGCATCCATGTGTGCAGACACTGACATCTACATACAGCTGTCACATTCCTCCAGCAGCCCCGGAATACTCTGCAATCACACTGGCAGGTTTTGGCACATGGCAGCCAAACCAACTGATAGTGTCCCCAAGTGCCACCACTGCTGGGGCCTACCTTGAGGTTGGGGGGAGGCAGGGTGCCGTGCCCCATCTCACAAAAGTCAGGCTGGTGTCCAGGAGGGTCTCACAGCCTTTGAGGATCATGCACTCCATGGCTCTGTTTTCCTGGATGCTCTCTGTCTCGTTTACTTCATTGTGCATTATCCTGTGGGGACAGAAAATAAGTCAGAGACAGGCTGCCCCCATCTCTCAGGGAGAAGGGAATGCCGGGCTTCTGGCCAGCTAGGAAGAAGGCTTGGCACCCAGGATTCTCGGGTGGAGCCTGTGGTCATGAAGGGGGAGAGAGCATGCATATTGAATTCCCGCTGTGCTGGGCACTCTATGGGCATGATCTCACATCATCCTTCTGAGAGTCCAAGGAGACAGGTGTTCTTATTTCAGAGAGAAGGAAATGGAGATTAATAGCTGAAAGCAGGTCTGATTTAAAAGTCTGAACCACATGGAACAGAGATGGCAAAACTGGGAGGTGGACGGGAGTACAGGAAACAACCTTTCTTCATTACTCTGCCCTTCACACCACTACTGGCCTTATCTCCATCAATAGAACTCCACCCACCCATCCTGCCTCAGGGCCTTTGCACTTGCTGTCTCCACTCCTTCCCCAATGCACTTTATACAGTTGTTTCCTTAATGTTTGGGCCCTGGAATAGCTTAGTTTTGGAGCACCTGGCAATCCCGCTGGCTCACGGAAAGACTGACTTCAATAGTCTCCAGCACGTCTGGGGGGAGGAGGACACAGCTTGCCCCTAAATCTGAGAATAAGGACAACTCTCCTATTTGTCCTGTTCTGACTGCAGCAACACCTCTCCTCCGGGAGGTGGTGCCATTTAACTGCTTTTTAAAAATAACTGGTGGGAAAAGAGGCGTGTGAGTTACCAACTTTGCTAAGAGCCTTGGTGGGTTTTCAGGAGTCTTAGGAAGTTAGTAATTTTGGGGGGAGGAGAGTCTGGAAAAAGTACCCCACCTACTCCAAGAAAAGCACAAAACCTCTTATTTGTCTGCTGATGCCTCAAACTACAACCATGACCAGTTCACCAAGAGGGCTGGTTAATATGCGTGGCTTATGAAGTTCTCTAGTAGACACTGTCCAATTTAACCCTCCCAGCAATGAGAGATGACACTGGTGGGGCTGGATCAGTGATTAACAAACTCAGCGTGATGAGCAAATTACTGGGCCCCTCTGACCCTCAGTTTGCTCACCTGTGGAAGGTCAGAGTGAGGATGGAAGAGAATGCATTTCACGTGCTGACCTCAGGCCCAGCACACGGCAGGTGCTTGAGTAAAGGGCCGTGATCACTGTTGCTAGTATCACTGGTTGCAAAGGTGTTATTATAAAAATATTATTCTCCGTTGTTTTCTGGTTATCAGACTGGGGCATAGAGATGGGGTCTCTTCTTTAGGAGCCTCAGTCCCTACCTCCCAGCAATGTTCTTCTCAGCAGCCCATGCCCTAGCCCTCTTTTGGAAAGGCAGGGGACAGGGAGGCACTTTTCAAGGATATGCTAGTTCCCTAGATATGGATTCACTTTTGGAAGTTAGCAAAGGTAAGCAGAACCATTTCTTTTGAAGCGGGTGGGGATTTTGTTGAGGAGGGCTGTATTTGCTACAAACAAGGGGGCGATCCCAGAGTAGCAACTTTAGTTTCACTGTTAGACAAGTGCCACCTGCAGCTGCTTAGGACTAGTGCGAACCCCGGCTGAGGTTTGTGCTGAGAGCCACACCCTCCACACAGCTGGGGAGGAGTTCCCAGGGCCGCAGGCTCCCGGGGGAACTGGAAGTGACGACCTGGGTTACAGTGAGCCCAAGAGATGAGGTTCAGGAGAAAAAGCGGGACAAAAGCCAGAGGTAGGAGAGAGCCAGCCCCAGGGGAGGAGTGTTTCTGAGCAGAGCCAGGGAGGATAGCTTATCTGATGGCTTCCTGCCAGGCTGGGAGCTTTCCTCAGTCCCCCAAGGGAGGGAGAGAGGAGGATGAAAGGGCTGCTATCAGGGCGATAAGAAAACCCTCTTCTGTGCCACTAGGGCTGGGTTCAGGCCAGGTGCAGGTGATCAGGTGGGACAAAGGATGAGTAGGCTGAGGGAAAGGGGATCAGGGTCTTGTGACAAATGCCTTGGCACCCATGTACCTTCCTCGCCCCCGCCCACACCAGGACAGGGCATCCCGCAGTGACAAGGATCCTCATTGGAGCCCCAAGTCTTCTCCTTGGGGAAGTGTGCAGGATTTGGCTCCTTGGGGCACGAGAGGATTGGGGTCCCCACCCCACCATGGTTTTTGTTAGTCTGCAATCACGCTCTGATTACATCTGCTCCCTGAATGACCCCCCACTCCAGGGCCTGTGCCCTGCCCTGGTCCAGCCTGGTCCTCCCTCTGCCCAGCTGGGACCCGTGGCCCTACTGGCTGCCTCTTGCTGGACTCGGGAAGCCATTTAGGGCACTGAGTGGTTGGCCGGGCTGGGGACTAGACCCCACATGCTGCAGACCGACCCTCCTTTGCAGCTTCTGGCAGCCCATCACTGAGGACAAAGCTGCTCATCATCTCAGCCTCCACAAGGTGGAGACCCCAGGGCTCAGCTCTTGGTGCGCATCTTGTTCCTGCCTAAACTCACTCCCCTGGTGATTTCACCAGTCTTGTGACTTTAAATACCATATCGGAGTTGATGGCTCCTGAAGGACTCACTCCCTTACACTCCAGAATCAAACGCCCTCCTCCCTTCTTGTCCTCTCCACCACTGTTGTCCATCTCAAGTTCAACATGCCCCCAGTCAAGCTCCAGTGAAGCAAGAAAGACTCCCCCTCCACACCTGCCCCTCGTGCACCTTTCTCCATCTCGGTTAGCAGCAACTCCAACCTTCTGCTTGCTCAGCCAAAAACTCTGGAATCACCCTTGACTCCCGTTTTCTCTCTCCTCACATCTAATGCATCACAAACTCCTGTTGGTTCCATCTTCAAAACACACACAGAATCTGAACCTCCTCCTCACCTCCACTGCCACCACCTGGTGCAGGCCCCCGTCAACTGCTGCCTGGGCTGTTCTAGGCGCCTCCTCCCTGGTCCCTCTGCTTCTGCCCCGGCAGAGGAAGATTCCCCCTGGGCTTTGGGGACTAAATGAGGGGCAGTGGAAGGGCCTTGACCAGAGGGCTGGGCCCTCTGACACTGGACAAGTCATGGGCTTGTCCACCCATGACACTGCCTGCTGTGACTGCAGCCTTGGGCACGTGAAGGCCCATCACCCAGGACCGCCTCTGGGGCTCCTATACCACAGGTTATGAGACACTGACACTGGAGAACAGAGGAAGTTGGCAGAGTGCCTGTAGGTCCCCTGGCGGATCCCTGTCCTGAAAGATGGGCCCACGTGAGTGCCCAGGGCCCTTCCTCGAACCCCATCTGTGCCAGGGACAGCACACCACCCACACCATCCCACCAACTGCCCCCTGAGCTTGAGCTGTGAACTCCTCAGATTGCTCCGGGGACCCTGCTTCCAGGTGGGGCAGGCTGGGGGCTCCCCCAACGCCCACACCTTGGGATCCTAACCTGAACATGAGCTTTTACCATCGGGCTCAGCAAACTCCCGCTGGGAACTATCCTCAGCCTTGGCCTGTCCACTGGTGGGGGCACCCGGGAGCCAGGCTCACCCAGACAGCTCCTCCAGTTTAGCCCTGGCGTCATCCAGGCTGTTGGCTCTATGTGCTCATGAAAAGTGGGCCAGGAGCTCATGCAGTGTCAGAATGTGCCTGGGAATCTGCAGCAGGGAGAGGCAGTGGGAGAAGGACAGAGGCAAGGATGGGGAAGGAGAGAGACAGTGATGAAGCAAGTCAGAGAGAAAGCAGCAATGTAGAGAGGAAGAGAGAGAGACAAAGCAGACGGAGAATGGTTCTCTCAGCTCCCAGCACTCCCATGAGCAGGGCTGAGGATGGACACCCACAGCACTTCTGATCTCAGACTCTAATGTGGAGGCTCTTCCAGGGTCTTGTCTAGGGCAAGAGCCCAGATCTTGAGGCTCTAAGCTGGCAGGAGAAAGGGCCTGGAGGTGGGCTCAGTACCAGGAGCTCCCCCTCACCTTCCCACACCTCCTGCTCTGCGGAGCTGGACAGGTCTGCGGTCCGCTGGGTCAGGGGCTGGCTCTAACCCCATTCTCCAGGCAGCCCAGAGCTGGGGTCTGTTAGGGCTTGGGCTCTCCTGGCCATGGCCCCCTGGTGCCCCCAGGTGTGGCTTCCTCCCAGCTGGGGCCCTCACTGCCATTGCCCCCAGGGGGCTCCCCATACATTCGCCCTCAAAGACAGGGCTAGGTGCCAGCTGGAACATGGGGTCAGTGAGGAAGGTCTCCAGAACTCTCTCCTTGCAGTCAGTTTGGCCTCATAGTGCTTCAACAGCTTGTCAAAGTCACTGTTCTGCTTGCAGTGGGCCAGGGCCTGCAGGCTGTACTGGTGGCTGGAGACCAACTCCTGATAGAAATTGACCATGGGCAGCAGGATGTCCAACAGGTCTACTCGGGGAGATGCCCCACAAGCCCTCAGTCACCCGGCCCCACCCACGGAGGTCAGGGCCAGGCTCAGACCTCCCACCCAGAGACACCCTTGTCTTTGGGGATGACTCTGGCACCACTGCCCTACCCAGGGCCAGATAGATGGCCCCAGACATTGGGACTGCATCAGAGTCACAGATCTTTATAGAGATGGGGCCCCTTCTAGTCTGACACCTGTGTATTGGAAGGTCAGAGAGGGCTGTCATGGGTGCTGTGGTGTGCCCTGCTGCCGGAAGGGTCTGAAGAGCCACCCAGCTCCGGAGCTTTGGGGGGTCAGCCGAGGCCTCTGTGGTAACTGAATTGCAGCTCCACATCCCTCGGCCCTGGCTCCCCCAAGAGGCCTCCCCCCCAGAGTGCCCCACCAGTGACAGAAGTGGCCCATCCGAGGTCATAAGGTGAGTCAGTAGCTGGCCTGGAACCAGGTCTCCTGATTCCCCCATTCCAGGGCTTCCCCCCACATGACATGGCCTCCCGAGTCAAGTCCCTTCAGCTGTCTGTCCCTTTATCCATGTGTCCCTATCCTCCCATGCCTCCCCAGGTTCAGCAACATGGGTCTGCTGCTGGCCCACTCTGTCCCAACCTCCTGGATACACAATACCCTGCCTTCCAGCTCCCAAAAGCCCAGCCAGTCTCTCCAAACCTGCCCTTCAGTACTTGATTGGCAGGGACGGACCCACTGAGACCTCTGCTTATAAACTCCATTAAAAAAGAAAATCGTGCCTCTTTTGCAATAAACTCTAAGTGGGAGCTCCTACACAGGGCATTCCACTACCCAAGGGACAGCACCTTCAACCACGCAACTACAGGAAGCAGACCTCGTTTTTCTAGGGCTGCTTCCCATTGTGACCTTGGGGAAAAGCAGGGTTCTCTGACTTAGGAAAGTGAACAGCAAAAGGGTCACACTCAGTGTGGGAGAGGCGCGATGCAGGGGTCCTGCTGTGCATCTCTCAGGGCCATCAGGGTGGTGCAGCCAGCTTGGAGAGCAGTGATGCAAGGTGGACGGAGTGGGAGCCTTGAAGGTGCTTCTACCTTTTGTTTCAGTCATTCTACTTTTGGAAACCTGTCCCAAGGAGATGCTCTCTCATATGAACATTTCAGATACAGAGATGAGTGTTTCTAGTAACAAGAAGTTGCAACAACATTAAGAGCCTACGATGGGAGATGGCTGCATGGATGATGGCATGCTCACAGGTACTGGAGCATCATACAGCCATCAAAAAGCATACTTTCAGCATGAGAAAACACTTGTGCTATAATGTTAAGTAAAAAAACAAACATATCAAGATTCAAATTCAATATTCATATATGTGATATTATGTAAATAAAGTGGGGGGAACATCCCAAGATCTGTGCATAGAAAAAAATTTGAAGAAAACACAACAAAGTGTTTACAGTGGTTATCTTTGGAAAGGAGAACTATGGTTGATACAGCTTTTAACATTTTCTGCTTCTCTAGATTGTCAAATTTTCTCAAATGGGTTCATATATATAATTTTTAAAAGGGAAAAGTAGATAAGGAACTAAAAATATATCACTTCCTCCTAGAAAAACAGCTTTTGCTGACTTGTCTTTCCTCTTCTGCTCCCTCTGAGGGATTCTGTGTTTTTAAGGGGCCGCTGTTACACCCCGGGAGGATGGAAGTGCCACCAGCCTGGAGGAGTGGGCCCTGGAGAGGGATATCTCAGGTGTAGGGGGGGCAGGAGGGGCTGGGGACCTCTGCCAGGGCTGCCTGCTCACCCAGGCCCCAGTGGGCCAGCTGGAGACGCAGGCCTTCAGACCTTGGTAAAGATCTGGTGCAAACACACGATGGCCTCACTGACAGAGAAGGCACAGGGTAAGCTCCGGCCATGGAGTTCCTGCCCCTCCAAGGGTCCCCCTCCCCCAAGTCCAGCAGAGCTGAGGGGCCCAGGGAGAGGGCAGGGGTTGCCACCACCCGTGGGACTCTAGCAGCAAATGTCTTTCTCATGTGACACCTTATGTGAAAACCCCATCAGCGGGATACACTATGTAACTTGTGGGGTCCAGTGCAGAGCAAATAAGCAGGACCCCTTTTTAAAAAATGACAAAATTTCAAGATGGTTACAGCAGAGCACTAAACCAAACACAAGCTTTTCTAAACATGGTCACACGCCCCAGAAGGTGGCAGAGGACAGGAGCTGCTCTCGCTGCCAGCTTTCCTGGCACCCTCAGTGCCCACCTGCTGGGGTGACACTGAGGGATCTTAGAGGAACTCACGGCTGTGGAGAATTCAGAGGAAATGCCACTGACGATGTGAAAAGAGCTAGGGCTTGAGACCCACACAGAGCAGGCTCAAATCTGCCCTCTGCTGCTTCTGCTTCTGCAGCTGCTTCTCAGCTGTGTGACCTCTAGCAAGATGCCCAACATCTCTGAACCTCAGAAAACCTTTTCTGTAAAATATGAAGGCGAAATGTGGTCACTCCTGCAAGTAATGGGACAATTTGAGGGCCTGTCTTGACATGAGTGCAGCCATGTTTGGCCGTTCCATTGACCTACAGCCACCAGCACACAAAGAAATACAAAGCTGCTTTCTGTGTGGTGAAAACTGGCCTTTCTCCCAAGGAGATAGTGGCAATTTGTAACATCTCAAGGTCCTTTGGGTGTTTTAGCCTGGGACAGACTGGCCATCTGTGCCGGGCTGGGATGATAACTAGGGAAACAATACACATACACAACTGCCGGGCTGGGACGATAGCCAGGAGGCTCAGTGCACGTATGCCACTGATAACCATTTGTGCATGGGAACACTGAATGCTTGCTCTGTGAACTCTGTAACTATTTACTCTGAAAACTACCGATGCTATATAAACTGCTGGAGACTGAGGCCTGGTGAGAGTCTCACCTGTGGAGGGGACACCTGGCCCAGGACCTTTGATGATCAGATTCCCACCCAGCCATGTCAATTGAAGGGACTCTCCCGGCAGTGGGGCATGGATGTTGTGAGTAACCAATCTGATGTGTACTCTTTACGGTCAACCTGGTATTTCTCTTTCCGGTTGATTTGTGTCATTTCCCTTCAGTCAATGTGGATGTTTCCCTTTCCAATTGAGCTGGTGTTTTTCCCTCTTATTATTTGTCCTATTTGGATCTGTTTGCAGACTATCGTCTTCACTCTCGTCTGTATAATAAACTATACCTTCAGTCCATTTGTTTGGAGTGGTAAGTTTCCTTTACATCTCCGATCGAATCCCCAAACATCTCAAAACAGGGCCTGGTGCAGAGGAGGAGCTCAGAGTGCTAGCTCTCCACCACTCCCTTTTGGGGGAAAACTTAGAAAAGCAAAAAAACCCAGATTCTCCTAAGCACCTGCTCTGTCACTGCCTAAAGAGCCCCGGGGAACATGTCTTCTCACTGGCAGCTTAGCACCAGGCTGGGTAATGGGCTCCTGAGCATCCCTGGCAACCACATTTTCCATGGCTCCCCTCCCAGCACTCTCCTCCCCGCCCAGGCTCCCCAGCCAGCCAGCTCCAGAACACAGCCCGAATCTCCTCTCCCAGGATGAGCTGTAAGGATGCCAGAGAGACTTCTGCTACTTCCTGCAGCCCCCTCCCCTCCCAACTGTTCCTCCTCTGCCCCTGCTCATCACCCCCATCTCCTACCACCCTGGAGACCTGGGAACTTCCCCCATGTGTCTGCGGTTTGAGCTGAACGACAGAGAAGAAGCCAAAGGGACTCTGTCGTGCACCCCATTTGTGGACAGGAAAAGAGGCCCAGAGAGAAAGAGTGATCTTCCCAGGAGTAAGGGCAGCCCCAGCCTAGGAGCCTGTCCCCCTCTCCCTGCCATGGTCTCTGTCTTTCTCTGCCACATCAGATGTCCCTCCCTGGTCCCATTCTCCACGTGTGCTCTCTGTTCCCTCCTTCTGTGATAACCCAACACTTTGGCTGTTGGAGGCCCCTGGTGTTGTCCTCCTCGGGGAGCTGTCACATGGGGCTGTCCCCCTCCCAGCAGTTTGTGCCCTGAGGGCAAAACCCCACCCTGGGGTCTCACTCAGTACAACAAGAGCAGGGGGTGGAAGGTGCTGAGTGGGCACAGAGACACCCCTGAGCTGTGTGGCACACGTCCAAAGATAGTAGCTCAGGAAATCACAAATATGCCACAAATATGCTCCACTCCCTTTTCAGGGCATGTGGCTTTGTCACCTCAAGGCCACTTGCTGAACTGCAGGATGAATGGGCTCTGACAGTTGAGCGAATGGAACACTTTGAAAGCAAAATGGGACAGTTATCCGCTCTCCACTTCTGGGTTGCTAAAATCTGTTCTTGAAGAGTGGCTGAAAATATCTAATGGAGAAATATTAGTGCCTATGCAAGGCTTTTCTATTTTTTCGATTCTTTGAGAACCTTGGCACATGAGATAATGGTTGTTCTTGGATCTGAACTCTAAAGAGCTAAGGGACTCACATACACAGGCTTGTGGAGAGCTCAGACACGTGGATGCCCAGTCAACACCCTCACTGCCCTCATGTCATCACCCCCCTGCCAGTCTGCTCTCTGCCAGTTCTGGGATTTGCACGTGGTATCCTTTTCTCTTTAGGATGGTGGGGGGTGTGTGTATGTGTGTGTAAAAGTAGTCTGTATGTAAAACCGATGGCGCTCTTCTCAGAGACATCTAAGGGCATCAAGTCCCCAGGGACCAGGGCAAAAATCAGATGCAGTCAGGTCAGCCGCTCTGCTCCCTGTACAGGCGACACCGGCAGTCTGGGAGTCTGATTTAAGGATCAGGCCTGGTGGGCAAAGCTCTGGAAAGCTGTGAGCCTGGGGACCCCACAGAAGCCTTGGGCCACGGCCCACCCCTGCTACGAGCGTGTCAGGATGGTGGCAGGAGCCCCAGCCCCGCTGAGCTCGCAGAGGCAGCCTTTCCCTTATCCTGCAGGTCCCTTCTGGGGATGCATTTGCTTTGGATCTGAGTTGACTTGACTGACGTCCAAGGCCTGCTCAGTTGACCCTTGTCAACGATGGCCATGGAGAGTTGGGACTTTGGCTTACACCCCAACTCGCCGGCTAGAGTCCAGCTCTGGCTGCCCAACCTGGCTCAATGCCTGGCATCTCAGCTGAGCCCTGCCCACTTGCCACCCCACAGTCTGGCCTTCTTGGTCCATCAGAGGTAAACAGTGTTTGCCACACCCCTTAGGGGCACAGCTCGTTGGCTCCTGCCCCACCTCAGTCCCCTGTCTGGAGACAGTGTCTTTAATCCAGAATGCATTTAGTCAGTGCAGTCATTGATGGAGGAATTAGCCCAGAGTTTGCTCTCTTTTGTTAGCAGTCAATGTTTTGCTAAAGATCTCTGTACTTCTTGCTTTTCAAACAGCTGCCACACAACTCAGTTCTCTCTTCCTTCCTTCTCCATTCCCTCTGGCCTCTTCCAAGCCTAAGAGATGCCCATCTCTGGCTCCCTTTGTGCTAATACTGTCAGCATGTCCTGATGGAGTCTCTGTGGTGGGCACCATGCTGGGCACAGGTGAGACACAGCTGGAGGTGGATAAGTCAGATCCCTTCCCTGGAGAAGCTTCCAGCCTAAGAAGGGGGTCAGATACCCACAGAGGTAACTTATAGTCCAACAAGGTGAGGCCAGAACAGAGGTGTGCACCTACTGCAGTGGGAGGGTCTCACCATGGAAGCCACAAGCGCTACCCAGAGGTTTTGCAGGATAAAACAGGAGCCCAATTGGGCTGGCCCCGTGGTGTAGCGGTTAAGTGCACGCGCTCCACTGCTGGCGGCCCAGGTTTGGATCCCAAGTCTGCACTGATGCACCGCTTGTCAGGCCTTGCTGTGGTGATGTCCCATATAAAAGTGGAGGAACATTGGTGCAGATGTTAGCCCAGGGCTAGTCTTCCTCAGCAAAAAGAGGAGGACTGGCATGGATGTTAGCTCAGGGCTGATCTTCCTCACAAAAAAAAAGGATCCCAACAGGTGTGTTATAGAATGGAAGGAATTGGAGCAGAGGGGATGGTGTGAACAAAGATGCAGAGTATGACAGGGTGTTGAGTGCAGGGCAGCAGGGGTGGGGATGGCAGGAGGAACATGGGAAACAGGACTCAAGGATAGAGTGGGCCCTGCAGAGGGGCTGCCTGGGGAGGGGTCAAGGCGGCCCTCTCCATGTCAAAGTTGCTTTGCAAACCTGATTCCACGGCTACAGTTTTACCTTAAACCAGAACTAAAGATCTCTGCAGGTATTTGCAGAGTCAGCCTTCCAGGATTCTGAGTGCTCCCAAGCCAGGAAAATACCACGACCGTCTCTAAACTCCTACCCTGCCCTTTAGGGCTGCCTGAGCCGTCCCAACTTACTTCCAATCATAAATAGGAGAAAAATAGCTATTAAAACAATGAAATGGTGCCAAACTGAAGATTCTAGAGGAGGGGAGGATTCTTCTCAGAGGAGGATGCTTCCTTTGTTTTAGATGGTCCTTGGAGCTTTTTGGTTACAAAAGATGAGGCACAAGAGGGTGGTTTAGATGGGAGAGAAGAGACTGAGCAGAGCTGGGTAGTTTTGCTTCATAAATTTTGTGCAGACTTTTGTTTGGGTGTGATCTCCTGTTACCTCTAGGGAGAGTTGGCTGCTGGTGGGGCTCTGGGGGTGGAGAGTATATAGGGAGTAGAGACAGGGCCAGTGTCCTCGATGTGTGACCTGTGCATAGCCCGCTTAGAAGGGCCTAATGCCTGGTTTAAGGCTCTGCTGTTGCTGTCTTGAAATTCTTAAGAGCCCTGCATTTTCATTTTGCACTGGGCCCAGCAAAGTATTTAGCTGGTCCCGAAAAAAGTGTAGACAAGGGTATATTGGTAAAAGATTAACGACCAGCTCTCTGAAAGAAAAAATCTGACTGGTAGCACTGGCCGATTTCTATGGTGTAAACATTCCTACCTTGGCCCATTTTAAGCTACCAAAGGGTGAATAACAAGCTTGCAAGATTCTTGAAAATTTCACAACCGACTTGCAAGTTGGTGTGAGTCAGCTCCAGCACATCACTGGATGTAAGGTGAGGGTCTTGGCAGATAAAGGGATTATGAACACCCCCACCACCACCAAAATGGCAGTTGGGAGAGTGTGGAGAGAGGCCAGCGTGAGGAGACGAGGTCAGCAAGAATCCCTGTAGCAGGAAAGGCTGAGTGACAGGAGGGCAAGGATGTCTTCTATTCAGCTTTCAGCTGTTTTCTGTTTCAGTACTGGAAACCCCCTCGAGTGCATCTAAGCCTTTCAGAAAGTCTGGTCCATACTTGGCCCATGTTGGGGGCTTGGGGAGTGAAGGAAGAGCCAGCTGGGTGTCATTAGGGCTTTCCTGGATACTCTGGTTCTCCTCCTGGGTCAGGGCAGGACTGTACTGCCCAGGCCCCTGAGGTCGGGTGTGGTCATGTGACTCGCTTTGTCCAATGAAATGTGAGTAGAGCTGTCAGGCACCATTTGCCATGTTGCTTCCCCTGCCCTGGGACTGGTGAATTTCCTGATGGTGGAGCCCCGTTAGCCTGTGTCCCTGACTCTGAGTGAGAATGTTGTGGAGCAGAGCCCATAATGGACACAGTGTGAGAGAGAAAGCATTCTTTGTTGTTTTAAACCACTGAGACTTGGGGGCTGTTTGTAATTGCAGCAGAATCTAGCTCCACCTGACAGACACATGGAGTGACCACACGGGGGTAAGGAGCAGTCAAGACTGAGTGAAGATAGCCACTGTGGGAAGTGATACAAGAAGTCAGGAGAGCAGAATTGGAAGCCAGACATGGCCAGGAAAACAGAAGACCCTGAAAATCCTCAGGAATATGTGGGATGGTGCCTGAGGAATTTTTCTGGCTATCAGGCTGACCATGAGAGCTTGAGGCCATCCAGGTGACACAGTGGTTCCTGAACATGCACCTTTTATCTGGCCCATCTCCCCAGCAAGGAAGGAATAAGTTGTGGGGCAGGCACAGGCCAAGGATCTACAGCCAGGAGACCCAAGGTCAAGCCTGGATTCCAGCGCTGGAAGTGACCTTGGAGTGACCTTGGATAAGTCCCTTCCTCTTCTGTGGACCTCAGAGTTCTCAGATCCCTCCCAGGTGTGACATTCTAAGACCCTCTGTCTTTGTCATGGGCATCACTGATCACTTACTCGGCTCCTCAGCACCTCCTGCCTACCTGATGGTCTACTTCCTGGGAAATGGGCTCTGTTTCACCTTCCTGGAGTCCCTCCAGAGCACACAGGTGCCCTTTGCCCTGCAGGATGTGTGTGTGTATGAATGTGTGTGAGAGAGAGACAGAGAGAGAGAAAGGGAGAGAGGGAGGGAGAGAGGGAGAGAGAGACTACAGCCAGAAAGCTTTACCAAGCTTATCTTTCAAAGTCTTCTTTACAAAAATCGTTTGACCTGGAGAGTAATGCACTCAGTTGGAAACGTTGCTCCAAATTCCCACCAAACGGACATCTGCTGCCACACTGACAAACACACACACACACACACACACAGACACAAACACAGAACTTTCACTCAAAACTGACCAGTTTTGTGCTCCCCAGCACCAGAGAGGACCCTGCCCTTTGCATCCACCCCTTCTCTGGCCTACCAACCCCCCAAACCTTTCGAGGCCATATGCGACGGGAACTCATACCCTCTTTGGGCATAAAATGACTCATTTTCTACCTGGGTTCACACTGCAAGCTCTATTATGGCACCAATCACACTCTACCACAATCAGACCTTAAGGGTAGAAACTTTCATCTATTTACTGTCTACCACAGAGCCTGGTGTCCATTAATTCATCAAGCACTTACACAGTATCTACTGTGTGTGAGGCAGAAGGGACAGAGTGATAAAGGACACCGCTGCCTTCAAGAAGCTCCCACCAGGCCGGGTGGGGGACAGACACCTGAGGAGGTGGCTCTGCCATGGCATGCTGAGGGCGGGAAAGCCGTGGAAGCAGGAGGCATGGAGCACATTCTGGGATGAGAGTCCCCAGGAGGAGGCATTCGGGCTTGGCAGGATTCCACCAGGCAGGGAAGCATGGGGGTGACAGGGGCACTCCAGACAGAAGCCCCAGCATGTGCAAAGGCCAAGAGATGCACAGCTCATGACCAGGGACACTGGCTGGAGCCCCAAGTGATGGGGGAAGAGGAGCCGGGGGAAGAGGAGCCTGGGGAAGAGGATGAGGCAGTGGTCAGCTGATCTTAGGCAGAGTTAGTGAACGAGTGAGTGAGTGAATGAATGATACCCAGACACCGTTGATCATGAAGCCACTAACTGGCTAGGACCATGGCTGGTCCCTAAACCTATTCCCTGGTCCCTAGCAAGGACTCAGCTTGGTTTCTGGGATATGTGTAGGGCTAGGATAGATCTCAGAATGAACCAGATGGTTTAGACACGGGACAAGCCCCCATCCCAGGAGCCACGTGAGAAGAGGCTATGAGTAGAGTGGGAAGACTGGCAAGTAGACACGCAGAGCTGGCTTCTAGTCCTGGCTCTGCCACCTCCCAGCTGTGTGAGCTTGGGCAGGTGACTTGAGTTCTCAGCCTGCTTCCTTGTTCCACCCTATGAGGATGGCTATGGGGACTGACTAAGGAAGCATGTCTGACAGTGCCTGGTGCAGGGTAGAGGAGGTGTGTGGAATCTGAAACTTTTGTTCAACCTCAAGTTCCGAGCTGACGTGACCATCAGTTCAGAGCTTGGCAGCGGCACCACAAGGTGGAATTGGCAACTTCAGATCTTTGAACATTCCAGGCAGAGCTGGCTTCAAAGTCATGTGATGGGGTCCTATGCTCAGAAGGCCCCATGCTTGGGGCTTCAAGTTCTGCAGTTGCCACCTTGAAGTTCTTAACCATTTCTCTTTGAATTTGTGTTTCAGGAGTAACATCTGATGGAACAAGGGAGCACACCCCAGGGGAGTGGGACTCAGCCCCCATGTGTTCCTGCCTCCTGCTGCCACCCTGGGATGGTTTCTTAGCTGCTCACTCCCCACACGCCGGCACCCCAGAACCCATGACCTCCCCTACCCTCTGTCTGGGAGCAAATGGGTTGAGTCAGCCAGGAAGACTCACATCCCACCGTGAGTCACCCTCCAACCTCTGCAGGGGCCTCGGGGTAGGTGCAGAAAGGGTGGGTGCAGTGCACACCCGACGATGTCTCAGGGCAGGGCGAGGAAACAGTGCCTGAGCACCAGGAGGGTGACTCAGCACGGGCATCTTGCCCACCCCTCATCTAGGTACCAAGTGTATCATGGCACAGAGGTTAGAGGAGGTTGGAGGTTGAAATTGGGGGGTCACCTGTCTGCCATGGGTGGGTTGGTGGGCTGTGAGAAGGGGAGGTCGACTTTCCCGACTCCACCCAGGGCCTTGCATTCTTCCCTTGCCTCAGGCCCTACAAATCATGTAGCTGACCCAAGTTAGAATCTATGTTTCCATTTTCCCATCCTCAGCTCAGAGTCCATGGCCCTTGTGTGACGTGGCCAGATGGCTCTGAGCAACTGGTGAGCACTGGTGAGATGAGGGGGGAGAGGCAATCAGATCATTTGGCGCTGGGGTAGACAGCTGGTGAGGGGCATCTAAGGGACAGAGATCCAGCGCCTCCCAAGCTTTAATGTAAATGGAAATCAACTGAGATGTTGTGAAAGTGCAGACTCTGATTCTGGAGGTCTGGGCAGGGCCTGAGTTTCTGCATCTCTAACATGCTCTTGCTTCATGAACCACATTTTGAGTAGCGAATTTCTACAAGGCTTAACCTAGCAACAGTGTGGCCTCCAGACTCATGACCAGTGAGCCCTTGTAGGAGCTCTTACAACAGGCAGAGGGAACGACTGCTTGGAACTGAGCCAGGAGCCCACACTATGACGACCTACCAGGACACTGTGTCCTCGGACACTTCAGCTGATAATGTGGGAATGCTTAGTCAATGTGGTCATCAGCAGAGTAACTAAAAGCTCGCCCATAAATAACCTCACTCAATCCTCACACCCTTGTCAGGCAAGTAGAGAAAGGCTGTTGTATAGATGAAGGAATGGAGGCACAGAGGATGGGGGGACGTACTCCAGGTTGCAACTGTCAAGTGGCAGAGGTAGGATCTGAACTCAGATCTGACTAAGGCCCTTCCCACTCTGCCAGCATCACTAAATTTAAGTTTGGAGGCTGGCCTCACTGTGTCTGGAAGCTGGTCCCCCTGCCCGTCATGTGCCCCCTGGTGCTCCCTGCAGGAGCCCAGAGTGTGAGGTGTTTGGCCTGTGCCCTGGGCCCCCTGGCCAGCCTCCTCTGCACCCCTAGCCAGCAGTCACCTCTGCCTTCAGCCGCTCGATATTGATCTCCCCATCCTCGATCTGCTGCCGTAGCTGCTTGGCCACTGTCTTCTTGTCTCCACGATCTGCAGCAGGTGCAGGTACTTCTGCATCAGCGCTTCCCGCTCCCTGGCCAGGGTCTGGTAGCTGTGGACAGACAGACGTGGTAAGACACTGCCTTCTTGTCCCCCAGGGATCCAACCAGAAGTGGGGCTCCCCCACTGACTGCAATTAGGAGAAGGTCCTGACTCCCAGACATGGTGCACAGGGCCTTGACCTGGCTGCTGTGCTGTTACCGACTGCTCTGGCCCCTTCTCCAGCTGCTGTCTCACACTCTGACCCTTGGTTCCTTTAACTGATCCTGTTCTTTCCCCTCCCCCTCCAATCCACCCCAGGGCCTTTGTAGAGGCTCACTCTCTTGTTAGGGTTGATGCATCCGGTAACTTTAAGTTAAAGTCAACACTCAAATGGAACAACAAAGCCTGGATGACAGCACATCCGTTTATAACATGGTTCACTGAATACTTTGAGCCCACTGTTGAGACCTACCACTCAGAGAGATTCCTTTCAAAATATGACTGCTCACTGGCAAGTGCTGTGGTTCCCATGGAGAGACTGATGCTGGTGTGTGCCCCCCTCCACACACACACAGAGAAGTTAGGAAAAGTCTTATGACTTACATAATAGAAGTCTCCGAGGAGAGCAGGGCCAGAATCTCAAGCAGCTCTGAAATGGCTTGAGGGACCAAGGAAAGAAACCTGGCCTGGGTTTTTATTGTGGTTGGGGGTTCTAAAAAAAAATATTCAATGACACTTGTCAAAGATGGTAAAGCATATTTTATTCAGAACCACTGTGATACGTAGGGACCACCGTGATGGGATTCACAGTGGGGGAGAAATGAGATTGGACTCGACTCTGAATGCAGCATGGGCGAGTGGGAATTCACAGCCAGGCAGCATAGTGGGGGTCCGGGGATGGAAAACTACTAAGAGAAAAAACAAGTGTTGGGGTTTCTGACTAACCTGACCTAACAGGATTCTTACCAAAGAGAGGCCAGAGTGATCAGACCCCACCTGAGGGATGGTGGAGGAGGAGGAGGAGCCTGAGCAGATCTCGAGGGTGATCAGACATATGGGTGTGGGTTCTGGTTAAACTGACTTAGCAAGGTTCTTGTTAAAACTGGATTTTAGAAGGAAGTGCACAGACAGGCCTACAAGAAGGTTCAGGAGCATAACTAAAGTTTGGTCAAAGGGAGAAATCTTTTCCAGGGGTGAGACCAAGGTGAGAGTTCTGCACACAGACAGGGGACTGTGTGGTTGGATCCGAAGCCAATGCCAGAGAAGGGAGCCTCTGGACTTGTTCCTCAGCTTGTCCAGGTGTGGACACGAGGGGAAGAGGGAGAGAAGGGGCGTAAGCTGTCAGCACACATCAAAAAGTGCAGAGTCTGACCGCTCATTGCAAGGACCAACATGTGTAGAAAAACATGCATTCTCAATGCCTTGTTTTTATATAAAGAAACACTAACAGAAGCTCAAGAACGATCAGAACTGTGCACTGGGGGTGGCTGGAGTAACAGCGCTGGAGGGGACCCAGAAGTGTTGGCAGTGACTCTTCTGAGGTTAGACTTTTCTATCTTACAGATTTATCTAATATAAACAGAAATTTACACATACCATGTTTTCCCATTTCATAGCTTTTCTTTAATTTTAACTTTTGTACATAGGAAACCATCCTAAGATTTAATTCCTTTAGCACAATAACAGTTACAACAGAGTAACCATAGGAAATGACATTTTCATATCTCTCGCTAACTACAAGGACAAGCTGCATCCTAGTTTGTCCTCCACTGTGTCTCACACAGGCAGCATTTTCAGGAGTCAGTGGCACATTATAATGCAATACGGGTTTGGGTTTAGCTCCTTAAACATAGTAGGATTAGTTTGATTAGTTTTCTTCACATCAATTAAAATAGAAATTCCATTGTTTTAGCTTTTTAAATCTCAATGTTCTCTAGGGACATGCACACGCAAACACTGATGTAAAAATGAAAATGCACCTGAAAACTTCAACACATTCATTTCACATTTTGAGATTCTCTTGCCTAAAAGGAACAAAAATTCTATTTAGTTCCATAATTTTCTTGCCTTACTGACATTAGATCTCTCCATCAATTCACATTTTGAAGCCCAAGAAACTCGAAATGTTATTTCTCACAGGAAATAAAATTACAAAGAGCTAAGGGAAACCAGAGATGCAGGGCTGCACTGTTCAATCGATACAGGAATCCAAAGCAAAGCAACACAAATATTGGGATCAGCACAGATAAGCAGCCTGCTTCCCACAGGACAGAAGGAAAGCCACATTCAGAAAGTTAAACACATTCTAAACTCTCCTGGTGGAGACAGAAGCCCTGAGTGGGTCAGTTCCTGGTGCAGGAGGGTGGGGACACCTGAGCAGCCACAGGAATGGACTCTGGGAGCTCACACACCCTCTTCTGCCTGGGGAGGAAGAGAAGGGCTCCCTCTCTCAGCTTCCACTCTCATAAGTAAGGAGACTCTCGGCAGGATGCAGTTTAAGGTTGTGACTCAAATAAACCTAAATTTCTAAACCCTAATCCAGACACAGAACTCCTGACATTCACAGACTTTCTCAATGTGCACAAATTACACTCTGTGGGCCCCTGCACTGTGGGTGCAAAACTCCACCCTACGTGTAGACACAGGCCCAGGGGGAGCACAGGGACGACCTCAGGAAGGACAGCAACCCCCAGCCCCTGTGCAGGTGCCTTCCCAGCTTTCCAGGGCTCTGCAGCTTCTCTCAGCAGAAAGACTCCTTCTGTGGTGTATATGAGCAGAGAGGACACCCAGGAGGAACGTGTGGGCCCTCAAGTACTTCCCTGTGCAGGCTTAAAGGGGGCTTAGCTTAGAGACCCTGACCCCAGGCCTCTGCTCCCAGTCACGTTGCTTTGGACCACAGGGATCTTGTAAATGACACAACCCAGTGTTTGAAGAATCCAGAAAAGTCACACAAACCTACACTTTAATGGAAAGGAGGGAAGAAAGTTGTAAAGCATTTTTCTAGTTCAACAAGAAAAGCCACATGTTTTTATTACTTTCAGAAAATAATGTTAATTGTTATTTCCATGGCAAGACCCTGTTTTATAAACAATTAACCATACTTAACACTTTTGCTGTTCAAGTGTAAGCCCTGGAATTCCATTTGGAACATACCATCCCAAAGAAAAGAACAGACCTCACAATATGACTACACACGCTCAGGGGAGGCAGAAAGGGAAACAATTTTTAACACGTTCAATGTAATACTAGAATCTTTTATTTTTTCTGAAGTTTACCTATTTCTTGCCTCTTTGGAAATATTTTATCCTGCTTTTCAAGCCCACTGATTACATAAACTTTAACTTTTGAAAACCTGAGGCTCCACTAAGTGAGTAAATCTTTTCAAGGTGACAAACCCAGGGAGGGGCAGTGCTGACAGGCCAGAACACCCAAGAAAGTTTGCAGAGAGGAACCTCCACTCCAAAGCCTTCCCATAGGATGTCTGTGCCAGGAGGGAGCCTGGGAGGGGCACAGGGACTTCATACGACAGATTCCAGGCAGCCATTCTCTGCTCTCCTCTCGTGGAAAAGAGCCACAGACAAAATATAAATTTTTTTTTTTTTTTTGTGAGGAAGATCAGCCCTGAGCTAACATCCATGCTAATCCTCCTCTTTTTGCTGAGGAAGACAGGCTCTGAGCTAACATCTATTGCCAATCTTCCTCCTTTTTATCCCCAAAGCCCCAGTAGATAGTTGTATGTCATAGTTGCACATCCTTCTAGTTGCTGTATGTGGGACGTGGCCTCAGCATGGCCGGAGAAGCGGTGCGTCAGTGCGCGCCCGGGATCCGAACCCGGGCCACCAGCAGCGGAGCGCGCGCACTTAACTGCTAAGCCACGGGGCCGGCCCCACAGACAAAATATAAATCTCACAGTCAACTCAGCCAAAACCAAACACAGCTCCCCACCAAGCAGGACCTCCCCCAGTCTCCCCAGCTGAGTCTCTTATTTCTTAGCTCAGGCCATAAACTCAGCACCGACTTCAACTCCTGCCTCCCCAGCCCCACCCCTCACCACTTCCCATCTCTACACAGTCCTACTCTCTCGACCTCCAAACACACCCAGAATTCAACCTCCTCTCCCCACCCTGACCTAACCCTCCAAGGCCTCTTGCCTGGCTTATTGCATAGCCCCCTAACTGGTCTCCTTGCCTCTGCCCCGGCCCCTCTGTGGTATATTCTCAGCAGAGCAGCCAGATGGAGTCTGCTAAACATATGCCCGGCCATGTTACTCCTCCTCTCAAAACCTTCCAAAGGGTCACCATCTCATTCAGAATAAATAAACGCCCGAGTCCTCACTATGACCAACAAGGCCCCACAATTGGGCCCAAGTCACCACTCTGCCTTCAGCTCCTGCTGCCCTCACCGGCTGTGCCCTGGCCACACTGGCCTCCTTGCTGCTCCCAGAGCAGGCCACTTGCCCTTCCTCCTGCACTGCTTTTGGGCCTTTTTCAAAACCTACCTCTGCAGTGAGATCTTTCCTGGCCCTCCTGGCTACAACTCCACCCCCCTCCAGCCTGGCACACATCACTCTCCCACATGAGCCACACCATTGGTGTCACATCCAGAACGTCACCCAGGGCATGGTTTTTGTCTGTTTTGTTCACTTCTGTGGCCCCAGGCTCTAGAACAATGCGTGACACAAACCTTGCACTCAATAAGAAACGTAGCTTAATGAATGGATGATATCAAAACAACCAAGAACTGCCTAACCCCTGGGCAAGGAAGGCTGAATCTGTAAGAACTCCAGGGATCAGTGGAGGCTGGTCCATTAATCAGCCCTAAAAGGACGTTAGAAAGAAAACTCCCCACCACATCCTACAAATACCATACATGTTTTTATCAGCATCAACAGAGACTTTCAAACGCCAACACCTTTTCTACTTTGAAGCAGCCTTCAGTGTCCCACTACCACTCATCACATGCCTACTCCTAACTTTAACATGATGACTTTCACATCTAAGGTAATATGACTGACATTAAACTGTCTTTTACCTTAACCAAGTCTCTCCTGGGAATAGTCGTAGGTATGTAAGCAGTTATAACCTGAGAACAGATGGAGAAGTAAATAATTCTATTTCTCCCCCCACCATGTGCCCCCAGCAAATAGCACAACAATGCCTGATTCTTTTTGTTTTTTTTTTTTAATTTTATTTATTTATTTATTTTTTCCCCAAAGCCCCAGTAGATAGTCGTATGTCATAGTTGCACATCTTTCTACTTGCTGTATCTGGGACGCGGCCTCAGCATGGCCAGAGAAGCAGTGCGTCAGTGCGCGCCCGGGATGCGAACCCGGGCCTCCAGCAGCAGAGCGCGAGCACTTAACCGCTGAGCCACGGGGCCGGCCCAGATTCTTTTTGTTTTTTAAACAAACTTCACCAGAAATACATCTGCTGAACATGCTCCTTTGGAAGTCAGGGCTACTGTTTCCTCCAGCCACCTAACACACTTAAGTGACCAGATGCCACAAAGCATTGAAATATTGCCTACATGTCTACCGTACAGTTCCCAAACTGAGATTTCAGTAAACTTATGTTGTAGCTGTCAGGAAAAGAAAAAGGAAGCAAAAACAATGCCCTCCACGATGACAGGTGGAATTAAACCAAATGAAAGTCTTCCTTTACAGATGCAGGGATACTTGAAAGCAAATCACTCCTCACAAGGAATGAGGGAAGTAAAATTGCTGTGAGAACAAAAAGAGAGGCCGTGTACAAATGCTTTCAAGGCTACTTGCCAAAATCCAAACTATCTTGCCAGCAAAAATTAAGGAACTGTCCCCTCTGGAGCAGAAGCATGCTAGGATTCGCCAAAGCACTAACACCCATCCCCGCTCCCCCCAACACATTGTATTAGGACCTCAAGAAATTAAGGCCCCAGGAAATGGATTGTTTCTCTTTTCCATCACAAAAAAAGAAGCTTGAATGATCTCTCGGTCACTGAAATAATAATAACAAAAACATGCGTGTGTTGTGAGCATTGGAGTACTTTCCTCCCCTCCAGCCTACAACATAACTTCACAGGAGTTAGAGAGCTTCCACTCCTTAACTCCTGGCGGGGAAGTGAAAAGCCTCCCCAGAAGCCGCGCCCCAGCCCCGCCGGCGCCCCACCCCTCCCCTCGCCTCCCCAACGCGCCGCCGCCCTCCCGCCCCAGCGGCCCAACAGAAAAAGCATCCAGACCCGCAGCGACCGGGCTGTCGCACGCGCCGGTCTCACCACGGGCGCCACCCCCGCCCGCTGCGGCCGAGAGCCCGCTCCGCCCCGCGGCCCCGCCCCAAACCGCGTCGGCCAGTCCCAGCAGCCGAGGGCCCAGGCGAGTGCAGCCTCCCAAGCCGCCCGGCGCAGGCACGCCCTCACCCGCGTTCCTCTTCCGGCTGCTCTGGAGAATGAGCGCGACGCGACGGGCAGCCGCCGGGGCCAATCCGGCCGAGCAACGCGGGCGGAGCCGGAAGTGCGAGAGGAAGTGCGTGGGTTGCCATCTTGGCGTACGGCAGGGCCCCGCGGGGAGGGCCGGGCCACACTCTCGGCTTCCCCGCGGTCTGGGTCGTTCGCTCTGAACACTGCAGCAGTGACCCGTGGGGCAGCGGAACAGACGCGTTTGTGCAGCGCGACCCTGGGCGGGCGCGTCAGCCGGCATTTTTGCCTAGGCCCACGGGCGTGGCCATGTTGCTTTACGGACGATGGGCGGTCGCGCGCCTCCATCTTGTCGGCCTGCGGGCCGCGGGGACCAGCTCCCATGTCCCACAGAGTGTCGCGGGGAGCCCTACCCTCATAGCGGGCCCGCTGTGGGGCGGCGAGGAGGGGGCCGGAGGCTGGTGACGCGACAGACTGAGGCCCGGGGTGGTGATCTCTGCGCGGCCGCTATCTGCTCCCACCGCCGGGCAACAGGAGAAACCGCCGTCTCCTTCCACAGGTAACCGGCCGCCACAGGTAACCGGCTGCCGCCGCCGGGTCACGACCCGCCCCCGCGGTCCAGCCAGAGGTGGTTGGCACTTTGTCTTCGGGGCCTCGGGCGGGTCCAGCGGGTGAGTCAGCGCCGGGCGCTGTGGGGCCTTGGCCTGTGCCACTGTCTCTGCTCTGGGCGCCTCGGGCCACCGCGGCCACCCCACGGCCACCGGCGCCCACTTTATGGCCTCCACCACCCTCTCACCCACGCCTCGCGGCCACCCTGGTCTCCATTGATTCGGGCTGCAGCCAACAATGTTGAGAAACAGGGTATTCTGGAAACGTCCTTCCTTAGCTCACTATTTTCTTGTGTTCGCTGTGATTTTTCTGCTCTTTTGATGGCAGGGAGCCTGCCTTAATCTCTGCGATCAGGAATGCGGCTGAACAAATGCTGCTGGTACCTCCTGGATGGTCGTGCCTCTCAGAGCTCTGTTGCTAGACGGGTCCTGGCAGTGCAGGGAAAGGTGGCTCTGGGCGTGGAGGTGAGTCCTGGAGAGGCACGTGACAGCATCCTGGGTGGAGCAGGGTGAGCCCCCGTCCTCACAGGGAGGTGGACTCTGCATCTGACAGCATCCTGGGTGAGCAGGGCACGGCCCACTCCTCACTGGGAGGTTTACCCTGGGGAGTCAGGGAAGGGGCTCCTCTCTCCACCTCTTCCTTGGGCTTCCACAGCGGGGTGAGGGGTTTGCCTTCCACCTGGCCTGGCTCCCTTCATGAGGGCTTCTGGAATTCAGCCAGTTCAGCGAGTCCTTTCCCGCGGACTCCGCACTGGAGGTCCCAGAACAGTGCGCTGAAGACATTCTACTTTGAAAACCTCCTGGCAGATCCTTTTGTTTTGCATTGCAGGTTGTTGTTGAATTTTGAAAGACCTGAATGCCACTTGTCGTCTAGAGTCTTATTGAGAGTTTACAGTGGTTTGTTCTAAGTCGGAAGTTGTTACAATCTATCCAAAGAACTGGTAATGTGAGCTTGTTTCGGAAGTCAGCCACCATGCTTTCTTGACAGTTTCCTTCAGAGCCTGTGTCCCAAAAGTTTTGTTACTGGTTTTGAGAATGAGGCAAAGCACTGCAGAGAAGGTGGCTCTTGGCATGTGTCATGGTCTAACGTGGTCTGGGGGCAAAAGAGGTGGGGGTCTTTGGGAAACTAGTTACAAAGCATTGAGAAAGGTTAGAAGGTCATGTTGCTTGGAACTCCCTGAGGAGCTAGTACCCACCTGGTCTGGTCCACAGCGGCCTCAGGGGGGTTAGATGACCTCAGGTGGAGCAGAAAGCCCTCGGGAGAGAGCCCCCCCCACCCCCATGTGCACAGTTTGGTCTAAATAGAGATTTTACCTTAATGAGGAGAAAAGATGATGAAGTGTCTTGGTCAGTACCTTGCAGGGGCTGGTTGCTTTGTACAGGGAGCAGCTTTCCTCCTGGTAGTGGAAGGACAGGAGGAACACAGAACCACAGCTCTTGGGGCTGACCTCCTCTTGGTAGCGGTCCCGCATCCTCAGCTGCTTGAGCAGAGCTGGGGTCAGGCGCCCTGCTGAGTGCCTGGGAGGCTCTGCTGGCCGACACCTGGCCTGGCTTTGAAATAGGGGGACCAACCCTCCCCGTTTTAGCACCCAAAGTCCTGCATCCCAGGGACAGCAGGAGGGTTGGGCAGCCATGAGCTTCTAGGAACTATTTCCGAGGCTGCCTGAAGCCTTTCCTGTTGTCTTGATGCCATCCTGTGCTATCTGCCCGAGCGTCTGTGTCGCTACAGGGCACTTACCACAGCCTGAGAGGAGGTTCTCACCTTCCTTCCTTCTCTGCCTTACAGACGGTCAGCTCCTTAAGGTAGACAGTGGGTCTTTCATCTTTCTATTCCAGTAATAACTTGCAAGCAGAAGGTGTTCCTTACATCTTTACTAAAGGTTTAAATGGGCAAAGTCACTACAGGTGTGGGTGTTCACAGAAACACTTGTTTTCCTTTTATAGTTGATCATTTTAGGGGGAGACATTTAATTCTTTCTAATTACTTTTTCATTTATCCTTGCAGCCTCCACATAAAGAGCTCAAAATGTCTGGTCCAGTTGTTAAAAGCTGTTCACAGGGATGACTGGACCCCACTAAGCATTCTTTCATCTGTAGTGAACATTTCACCAACAAAAGCTTTTGGAAAGGCTGGAGGATCAGTACTACGTGCTCAAGCCCAAGGCCGTGCCCTCCATCTTCCACCTGACTGAGAAGCGGGGCTGAAGGCCGTGGCCGCCCCAGGAGAAATGACACCAGGAAGGCCGCCGGGGGCCTGAGGAACATGCGGGTGAAGCAGATGGGAAAGGAGCTGCAGGTTCGTCGTGGTCCTTGAGGGAAAACCTGAGGGCCCAGCCGTGGTCCCGCAAGTGGAAGCGAGCAGCTCTGCAGGGTGTACCCGCATCCAGGGCTGCCCAGGAAGCCGCCAGTCAGGAGCGGATGCAGAGTCTCTGGAAGGAACTCCAGGAGACAGTGTGGCCTCCACAGCATCAGGCAGCCAGGTAGATGCAAACACGTCTGCTGTAGATGCTGGTGATGAGACCCCCTCTTCCCTGCCAGGGCCTGCTGGGTAAGAGTGGCATTTCCGTGGGTGACTTTATCCCCCAGGATCTGAGGTGTGCAGATTTATTGGCTGGTTTCATTCTTACAGTTTCTTCTCAGAGCACACTTGAGAGAAGCCATCTGTCCCTTGAGAGGCTGTTGACCGAAAGAGGCTGAAGAGAGATGTGGAGCCCAGCTGTAGCTGGACCAGCCTGGAGCCTGAAAAGGACTTGGCCCAGAGCCCCCAAGTTCATCATTCACAATGATGCCTCAGAAACCCTGCCAGAGCCCCTCCACCCTCCAACAGATGTCACCCCGAAGCCAGCCGCAGAAGCTGTGCAGGGCGAGCACCGCGACACCACCCCCATGTCACTCGGCGGGGTCATCCTGTCAACACTGGGGGCCCAAGAACTCCTCGACTCGCTGCACTCCTACTGCTTCTGCTCCCCTGGGAACAGGAGCACGGGTGCTGCCTGTGGGAGCAGGTGGAGAAGAACGGCGAGCTGAAGAGGGGCAGCCGCCGACAGCCAGGTGCACACACTGCAGGAGGAGCTGGACGAGCTGAAGGGAGGGGCTCCCTGCCTTAGCAGCCTGCTGCCCCCAGCTGAGGTCAGTCCCGGTGCTCGGGGCTCCCCCACTGCCTGCTCATCATGAGGGGTTTCCTGCTATGCAGCAGACTGCCCCTGAGCACTTCTGTGTGCAGCATGCCTGCTGCTGTCTTGGGAGAAGGCTCTGCTGGTAGCTGCCCCTCGCAGACAGGGAGCCCAGGCTGCAGAGCTCACCCCGCTCGCTCTAGGGCGCTCGAGAGGCAGTGGTAGTTGTCAGGGTTTAGCAGGTGGGAAAGGAGGCATTGCAGGTGAGCTGGGAAAGCCAGACCTACGCAATGAATGATGCCTGGATGGTTGGTTTCCGCTTGAACAGGAGAAAGTCAGCTTCTGTTGCATCCCTCACACAAATGTAACTTCCATTGAGTTAGGATCTAAATGTGAAATAAAATCGACATAGTAAACTATTAGAAAAGTTATAGGAGACTCTTAAAGTCATGGGGAGGTTCTTTCCATTCATGTTTTAATGAATATCCTTGAACTGAAGTCATATTGAGCATTTTAATAATTTCTTTAAAATTTTAAACATCTGTTTGAGTAGAATATGTTCTCTTTTGCAAAAATTAAAACACTACAGAAATACATAAACTAAGAAGTGGTAAAAACTCCCATTTCTCACCTATCTCCCAACTTTTATTCCTTGTCGGTAGTAAAATTTGGTGTGTAATCTCCTCGACTGTTTTCTGTGCTTTACATACATATTTCTCCACCTGTGCAAATAGGTTGGATATATTTTTGGTGTGTTTATTGGCTATGTTTCTGATTTTCCCACTCTTTTACAGTTTAGTACTTGTAAACATTGTTTTCTAGATATTCCTTACATATTGAGGGTACCATCTTTTCCCAGTTATACATCCATGGAGAACATTTCCCTACCACATTGTTCATTTAATCTGGATCAGTGCTTGTCTTCCCAGATGTCAGTAACACTTCAGGTGGGAAACGGCTGTATGTGACAGGCTGTTCAGGACCTCCAGAATACCCGGGGCAACAACCATTAGGACAACCCAAAGCAAGAAACAAAACCCACTCTGCTGTTTCCAGATAAATCCTGGGGGAAGGACAGCTCCAGTTGAGGACAGCTGATGTCCTCGTCAGAGTTATCTGCTATGGTCTCCTATCACGTTAAAGCTGTTTCTGTAGTTTGTCGTACCTGATGGTACAGTTTGGTGCCTTTGTCTGTTCCTCTTGGTCAGACTGTGAAGGTTTCTCAATGTTACAGGTGTTTCCAGACAGCCAGCCCTTGACTCCGTTGCTCAGGTCTACGTTGTTGTTCCCGCCTCGTGAATCCTCACTTCATTCTGCTGATGTTGGTTTTATTGCGGTGTTGTTCTGGCTCCTGAGGGAAGTGCTCAGCTTCTTCATGTACAGTTGCTATTCCCTGATACCTGCAGTGGAGGCTGTGCCCCTTCTTCTATCCCCTTGTCCCGACGCCATGGATTTGCCTCATGCTGCTCTCATTGCTGTTCATTTCTAAAGAGTTTGTCCTGTCTGTCTGGATTCCCTCTTTAACCTGAGAGATTTAGAAGGATGTGGACAGATTTTGAAGTGGATAGGTTGGGGGGAGGGGAGCCAATATTTTGTGATTATTCTTTACTTTTATTGCTTTAAGTTCCAGTAATATGGTCACTTATAGATTTCTGCTTTTTGGACTCTAGAGATTTCATTGTGGCTTAGCACACAGTCCATTGTGGTGATTGTTTCATTGTGGTTTGAGGAGAATGCATCCTCTCCACTAGTTGCTTACGTTGTTGTCCCTCGGGCTGAGGCTAGATCTAGCTTTTTTGTGTTTGTCAGCAGATCTGTTTCCTAACTTACTGTATCACTTGACCTGTGGATTTCTAAGAGAAGTAAGGTAGGTTTCCCTGTGATTCTGGAGGTGCCTGTGTCTTTTTGTTTGTCCAGTTTTGCTCTATGTTTCAAGACCATATTGTTAGGTACATAAGTGTTCCTGACAGTTATCAACACAGAAAACCGGTTTTTTCCCGTTTAAAGTCCTATTTCTCTATCTTCTTATTTTCAACCATATTATATCCTTTTATTTTATAGCTATATTTTAACTCAACTTGAGAGCCTTCATCTTTTTATAGAGCAATTTAATCCATTTACAATTGTGATTATTGATAAATTGGAATTTGATTCTACTGTTTAATTTTTAATTTGTTAGGCTTTCTCATGATTTTTCTATTCTTCTAGTGTGTCTTTCAGCTTTTATGAGCAACCATTTCTGCCTTTCTTTCTGGAAATGCTCAGAGTTGATCAGTTCCTGTGTTCTACACTCTCAACTCCTCACCTTCCACTCCCCAGCTTGAGACTGTCTGATCTTAGTTCTGTGTTCTTATTTTCCCCATCAAGTGACCGTGATTGGATGTAAGTACACGTTTTATTGGTTACGTTGTTCACCACTATTTATTGTATCCAAATTTTTCCTCCTTTTTGGAAATATTTGATGCTATTTTGGAACTCATGTGACAGTAAAATTTTGAGAGGAATGGAGTCTGAGATTCTCCTCAGGTGCTGATGCTGGGGAGCTAGCACCTAAGCTCTTAAAGTTGCATTGGTGTGTCTGCAGTCAGGATGAGGTCAGAGATGTTTAAAACCGTGGAATTGAATGAGGTTTCCTGGAAACACTGCAGCTGTGGAAGGGACCAGGGCCCAGACTAGGAGAGGGCAGTGTTTGCAGAGGTGCAGCTGAAGAGGGTCCAGGAAAGGGGACTGAAATGGTGGAGCATGAGGTTGCAGGAGCCATGAGGGGAAGGGGTATTGCAGAAAGGAGGGGTGCTCAGCTGGGTGGGATACAGCTCTGATCAGAAAGATGAGAGAAGAGAAAGAGAAAAGATGGCTGGACTCGGCCACATGGGATCACGGGTGACCTCATTCTCCTTGACAGGATGAGAATGCAGCTGGGTCTAGAGTGGGGGAAGGGGGGCCATGGGAGGGCAGTAGGGATGAAGCACTTTACTTAAGAGGTTTAGCCATGAAGGGGAGTCGGGAAAGTGGACAGTAGCCAAAAGGGAGCATGGGTCCAAGGGAGAGTTTTGTTTGTAAGGTGGAGATGAGCTAACAGTTGCTGCAGGTAGGACCGGATGGAGAGGAGGAGCCTGAGGGCCCGGGAGGAGCGTGCTGGGCCCTGAGGAGGTGCAGGGCTGGCCCCCGCTGCCTGGGAGGTGCAGAGAGCAAGAGGACAGATGTGCTGGTGGAAAGGGCGCCCTGCGCCTCTGCTCCTGTACTCCTGGAGCGTGAGGTGGGCAGTAGCTGGGAGTGGAGGGGCGATGCAGGAGGTGTTAGGTCAGTGGCGGGGGAGGAGGGGGAGAGAGAGAGGGTGCCCCGGCTTGGTCTCCATGGCCCACACGGAGCTCCCCGCTGGGATCCCCGGTCACCAGCTGCTGTCTGTCTTTGATGTCTTCCTCAAAATGTTGGCTATCTTGATGGTTCCCAGGGCTATTATGAATTTGTTCATCAATGAAGGAATCTTTGGGTCATTTTTTAGGGATTTTATGTCAAAGGGGCTCTACATGTGTTTATTCAGTCCATCATCTGTACCCAATCCCTTTGTTTTTGGACAGATTCTGTACAACAGAACAGCCGGGCCAGTGGCCTGCAGGTTCTAGGGTTCGGGAGGTTTGGCCTCTAGAAAGCCAGTGCTGATTGGCATTCTCACAGGACGTGGTGCTCTGTCCCTGAGCCCGCTCTAACTGTGGGTGTCAAGACATTGTAAATCCTGGGGCAGTTCTGTCAGGGTCCATCGTTGGCATTTCTGTAACCAGTGAGGGTGAACACTTTTCTGTGATCATTTTCTGTTACTTCCCTGACTGTGCTGTTGCCTGCCTTGCTCACTGGGTTCCGAACCTTCCTGATGGAACCAGGACGTTCACTCTCTATCCAGTGTGATTGCATGTTCCCTCAGTGTGCCCCTTGAGTACTTGCTTCAAAAATATCTGTTTTCTTCACATTCTTTGATTCTTTGTACATATAATCTAGATTTAATCTGGAGCTTTAAAAATGTTTTATTGTGGAAAACCTTGAACATACACAAATTAAACAGAAAAGTGTGACAGCCCCCCATGTCCCTATTACCCAGCTTCAACATTTATCAAGATTCTCATGTTCTTGTTTCCTCCATATTTCTACCAACTCCCTACCTTCCATTGATTATTTTTTAATTAATACATGGTCTTTTAGGAAAGTTTTAGTTGGACAGAGAAATTCAACAGAGAGTGCAGAGCATTTCTCCCTCCTCCCCCACAGTTTCCCCTACTGTTAACATCTTGCATGGCCACCTGTGTTAGTGCGGTTCCTTCCTTACAAGTGAGGAGCTGATGCTGCTACAGTGTTCGTAACCAAGTCTGTAGTTTATGTCAAGGTTCACTGTCTTGCTGTCATGTACTTGGATTTTGATAAATGCATAATCTCATGTATCCACCACAACAGTATCCTACAGAAGAGTTGGATTGCCGTAAAAGCCCCTGTGCTCTACCTTTTCATCCCTTGCCCCCCAACTCCTGGCAACACTGATCTTTATACTGTTTCTATAGTATTGCCTTTTCTAGAATGTCGTGTAATTGAAATATATTAAAACTATGGAACAGAATATATAGCCTTTTCCGGTTGGCTTCTTTCACTTAGCAATATGTATTTAAGGGTCCACTGTGTCTTTTTGTGGCTTGATAGCTCATTTCTTTTTTTTTGTTTCATTTTTGTATATTGAGTTAAAATATACCTAACAAAAAGCGTGCCATCTTAACCATTTTTAAGTGTATACTTCAATGGCGGTAATACATTTACACTGTTGTACAGTCATCACCACTATTCATCCCCATAACTCTTGTAAATCTGAAACTCTATACCTATTAAAAAATAACTCTCCCTTCTCCCCTCCCCCCAGCCCTTGGCAGCCATCATTCTACTTAACGTCTCTATGATTTGACTGCTCTCAGTTCATACAGTATTTGTCTTCTTGTGACTGGCTTATTTCAGTTAGCATAATGTCCCCAAGGTTCATCCATGTGTAGCATATTGGAGAATTTGCTTCCTTTTTAAGGCTGAATAATATTCCATTGTATGGATATACTACATTTTGTGTATCCATTCATGCGTCAATGGACACTGGGGTTGCTTCCACGTTTTATCTACTGTGACTAATACTGCTATGAACATGGGTGTGCAAATATCTCTTCAAGGCTCTGCTTTCAGATCTCTTGGGTGTATATCCAGAAGTGGAATTGCTGGATCACGTGATAATCCTATGTTCATTTTTTTTTAGGAACATCCATAACTGTTTTCCATAGCAGCTGCACCATTTTACACTCCTATCAACAGTGTACAAGGGTTCCCATTTCACTGCATCCTGGCCAACACTTGCTGTTTTCTGTCTTTTCCGTAGCACTCATCTTAGTGGGTGTGAGGTGGTGTCTCATTGTGGTTTTGATTTGCATTTCGCTAATGATTAGTGGTGTTGAGTGTCTTTTCATGTGCTTATATGCCATTTGTAAGTCTTCTTTGGAGAACTGTCTCTTCAAGTCCTTTGCCCATATTTGAATTGGCTTGTTTTTTAGTTGTTTAGTTTTAGGACTTCTCTGTATATTCTGGATATCAGTCTCTTGTCAGAAATACGAGTTGCAAATATTTTCTCCCACTCTGTGGGTTGCCTTTTTACTCTGTGTACAGTGCCTCTTGATGTACCAACTTATAAAATTTTCTTTTTTTTTTTTTTTTTTTTAAAGATTTTATTTATTCAGTTTTTTCCCCCCAAAGCCCCAGTAGATAGTTGTATGTCATAGGTTCACATCCCTCCAGTTGCTGTACGTGGGACTCGGCCTCGCGTTGCACGGAGAAGTGGTGCCTCGGGGCGCTCCCGGGATCCGAACCCGGGCCACCAGCATCAGAGCGCGCGCACTTAACCGCTAAGCCACGGAGCCGGCCCCCAACTTATAAAATTTTCATAGGGGGCTGGCCCCGTGGCTTAGTAGTTAAGTGCATGCGCTCCGCTGCTGGCAGCCTGGGTTCGGATCCCAGGCGCGCACCAACGCACCACTTCTCAGGCCATGCTGAGGCCGCGTCCCACATACAGCAACTAGAAGGATGTGCAGCTATAACATACAACTATCTACTGGAGCTTTGGGGGGATAAAAGGAGGAGGATTGGCAATAGATATTAGCTCAGAGCCAGTCTTCCTCAGCAAAAAGAGGAGGATTAGCATGGATGTTAGCTCAGGGCTGATCTTCCTCACAAAAAAAAAAAAAAATTTTCGTGGAGTCCAATTTGTCCATTGTTTTTCTTTTGTTACCTGTGCCCTTGGTGTCATATCCAAGAAAACGTTGCCAAGCCCGGTGTCATGAAGATTTTGTCCTGTTTTTTTCTAAGAGTTTTCTTGTTTTAGGGCTTACATTTATATTGTTCACCCATTTTGAGTTAATTTTTGTATATGGTATTGGATGAGGGTCCACCTTCAAGCTTTTGCATGCAGATATCCAGTTTTCCCAGCACCATTTGTTGGAAAGAAACCTTTCTCCATTGCATGGTCTTGGCACCCTTGTCAAAAATCACTTGACCATATATGTGAGGGTTTCTTTCTGGGCTTGCTATTCTATGCCATTGGTTTCTATGTCTGTCTTTATGACAATACCATACTATTGATTACTGTAGCTTTGTAGTAAGTTTTCAAAACAGGAAATGTGAGTCCTCCAGTTATGTTCTTCTCTTTCAGGATTGTTTTGGCTATTCTGAGTCCCTTGAGATTCCATGTGAATTTTAGGACAGGTTTTTCCATTTCTGCGAAAAACATCATTAGGATTTGGATAGGGAATACATTAAATCTGTAGATTGCTTTGGGTAATACTGACACTTTAACAATAGGAAGCCTTCCAATCCATGAACATGGGATGTGTGTCCATTTATGAATGTCTTCTTTAATTTCTTTCTGAAATGTTTTGTAGTTTTTATGGTGCCTTTCACCTCCCTGGTTAATTCCTAAGCATGTTATTCTTTCTGATACTATTATAAATGAATTATTTTTGTAATTTCTTTTCCAGAGAGCTCATGGTTCGTGTATAGAAATGCAGCTGATTTTTGTGTGTTGACTTTGTATCCTGCTACTTTTCTGAATTCATTTGTTGGATCAAATGGCTTTTTTGTGGAGTCATTTGGATTTTCTACATATGAGATGATATCATCTTCAAACAGAGACCATTTTACTTCTTTCTTTCCAATTTGGATGCCTTTATTTATTTATTTTTATTGCCTCATGGGTCTGGCTTGAACTTTCAGTACTGTGTTGAATAGAAGTGGTGAAAGTGGGCATCCTTGCCTTGTTCCTGATCTTAGAGGAAAAGCTTTCAGTCTTCCATCACTGAGTATTATGTTTGCTGTGTGTTTTTCATATATGGCTTTTGTTATGTTGAGGCACTTTCCTTCTATTCCTAGTTTGTTGAGTGTTTTATCATGAAAGGGTGTTGAATTTTATCAAATGGTTTTTCTGCATCAATTGAGATGGTATTTTTTTTTCCCCTTCATTTTACTGATGTGGCATATTACATAGATCGATTTTTGAATGTTGAACTCCCCTTGTATACCAGGAATAAATTTCACTTGGTCGTAGTGTATAATTGTTTTAATATGCTGTTGAATTCAGTTTGCTAGTATTTTGTTGAGGATTTTTGCATCTGTGTTCATCAGGGGTAGTGATCTGTAATTTTATTTTCTAAAAGAAAGGACACTAAAAGTGTCCTCGTCTAGTGTTGGTATCAGGGTAATGCTGGCCTTGTAAAATGAGCTTTGAAGTGTTCCCTCTTTTTCAATATTTGACAGAGTGTAAGAAGGCTTGTTTTTAATACTTCTTTATATGTTTGGTAGAATTCACCAGTACAGTGATCTGGTCCTGGGTTTTACTTTGTTGAGAGATTTTTTTTTTAATTTCTTGACATATTAGTGACATATAACATATGTAAGTTTTAGGTGTTCAAGTTGATGATTTGTGAAAGGATTACTACAATACAGTGAGTTAGCACCTCTGTTCCCTCACATAATTAACTTGTTTTTTCTAGTGATCACTTTTAAGATCTACCCTCATAACAACTTTCAAGTATATAATATAGTATTGTTAATTATAGTCAGCATGCTGTGCATTAGATCCTCAGAACTTATTCATTTTACAGCTAGAAATTTGTGCACTTTGACTCACATCTCCCCATTTCCACCACCCCCGAGACCCTGGCAAACACCATTCTGGTCTCTATTCCTTTGAGTTGGGCTTTTGTAGATTTCACACATGAGTGAGAATATATAGTATTTGTCCTTCTCTGTCTGACGTATATCACTTAGCGTAATGCCTCAAGGTCCATCCATGTTGTTACAAAATGCAAGATTTCATTCTCTTGCATGGCTAAATAATATTCCATTATATATTTCATGTATACATATATCTCACATTTTCTTTATCTGTTTATCCATTGATGGACACATGGATTGTTTCCATGTCCTCAGTTTGTGAATAATGCTGAAATGAACATGGGGATGCAGATATCGCTTCAGAATAGGGATTTCAATTCCTTTGAATATACACCCAGAAGTGGAATTGTTCATTTATGTAGTATTTCTATTTTTATTTTTTTGAGAAAATTGCATATTTTTTTCATAGTGACTGTACCAATTTACATTCCTACCAGCAGTGCACAGGGTTCTCTTTTCTACACAGCATCGCCAACACTTGCTGTCTGTTGTCTCTTTGAGAATAACCACTCTAGCAGGTGTGAGGTGATATCTCATTGTAGTTTTGATTTCATTTCCCTGATGATGAGTGATTACGAGCATCTTCTCATGTATCTGTTGACCATTTTTATGTCTTCTTTGGAAAAGCATCTATTCAGGTCCTTTGACCATTTTCATATTGTTTTGTTGGTTTCTTTGCTGTTGAGTTCTATATATTGTGGATATGAACCCCTTTAGTTTTCCAATTGTTTCATTTGTTGTGCAGAGGCTTTTTAGATTGATGCCATCTCACTTGTTAAGTTTTGCATTTGTTGCTTGCACTTTTGATGTTATATCCAAAAAAAATCATTGTCAAGACCAGTTTCATGGGGATTTTTGCTCTACATTTTCTTCTAGTTGTTTTATATTAGGAGTCTTACATTTAAGTCTTTAATTCAGTTTGGTATCATTTTTAGAGTGGTGTAAAATAGGGGCCCAATTTCGTTTTTCTGCATGTGGTTATCCAGTTTTCCCAGCCCCCTTTATTGTAGAGGCTATCCTTTCCCCATGGAGTCGTCTTAGCTGACTCGTCAACTGTTAGCAAACTGTATGTGTGTGGTTTTATTTCTGGGCCCTTGGTTCTGTTCTATTGGTCTAGGTGTGGTGTCTCTTTTTATAACTGTATCATACCGTTTTTATTACTATAGATTTGTAATAAAGTTTGAAATCAGGAATTGTGATGCCTTCAGCTTTTTCTTTCTCAGGGTTGCTTTGGTTATTGGAGGTCTTTTGTGGATCCATATGAATATTAGGATTGTTTGTCCTATTTCTGTGAAAAATGTCATGGCAATTTTAACAGGAATTGCATTGAATCTTGAGATGGCATTGGGTAGCATGGACGTTTTAACAATATTCTTCTGATCCATGAGCATAAGATATCTTTTCATTTCTTTGTTTCTTTGATTTCTTTCATCAACGTCTTGTAGTTGTCAGTATCTAGATCTTTCACCTTCTTGGTTAAATTTATTCATGAGTATTTTACTGTTTTTGATGCTATTGTGAATAAGATTTTTTTTTTTATATCTTTTTTAGATAGTTCATTGTTAGTGTACAGAAAGGCAACAGATTTCTATATGTTGATTTTGTCTCCTGCAGCTTGAGTGAATTCGTTTGTTAGTCCTAACAGTTTGGGGAGGAGTCTTTAGGTATTTCTCTATATAAAATCATATCATCTGAAAACAGAGACCACTTTGTTTCTTCATTTCCACTTGGGATGCATTATATTTCTTTCCCTGGCCAAAAGTCTCTGGTTAACACTCGCAGGACTATGTTGAAGAGTGGTGTTGAGACTGGGCACCCTTGTCTTGTTCTTTGTCTTAGCAAGAAAGCTTTCAACCTTTCACTGTTCAATATGATGTTAGCCGGGGGTTTGTCATGTAAACCTTTTATTATGTTCAGATATGTTCCTTCTGTAACCTTTGATTGACAGTTTTTATCATGAAGGGGTATTGAATTTTGTCAAACTGCTTTTTCTGCATCGATTGAGATTATTTTATGATTTTTATCTTTCATTCTATTAATGCAGTGTATCACATTCATTGATTTGCATCATGTTGAACTTGATCATGTTGTTTGATCCTTTTTTTGAGTTTAGATAGTTTTTTTATAATGTGTCTTGGAGAAGAAAGTTTTAGTTTGAAATTTTAGGGTGACAGATCGGCTTCAGGACCCTGGATGTCTAAATCTCTCCTCAGACTTGGGAAAGTGTTAACTGCTATTTTTTTTTTTTAAAGATTTTATTTATTCAGTTTTTCCCCCCAAAGCCCCACTAGATAGTTGTACGTCATAGGTTCACATCCTTCCAGTTGCTGTACGTGGGACTCGGCCTCGCGTTGGACGGAGAAGCGGTGCCTCGGGGCACCCCCGGGGATCCGAACCCGGGCCGCCAGCATCAGAGCGCGCACACTTAACCGCTAAGCCACGGGGCCGGCCCTGCTGTTTTTTTTTAAGTCAACTTTCTTTTCCTTTCTTGCTGTCTTCTCCTCTGGTACTTTAATAATGCTTATCTATTTCTTTTCATGGTATCTCATAATTCACACTGCCTTTCCCCATTCCTATACATTTCTTTTTTCTTTTTGCTCCTTTGACCGGATGATTTCAAATGACACATCTTCTAGTTCACTAATTATTTCTTGTACATGGTTGAATCTGATTTCAAAGCTCTCTATTGAATTCTTCAGGTCAGTCATTGTGTTCTTCAGCTCTAGGATTTCTGTTTGTTTTTCCTTAATGATTTCTGTTTCTATGTCGAACTTCTCGCTTGTTCATGCAGAGTTTTCCTTATTTCATTTACTAGTCTATCTGTGTTTCCTCATAGTTTTATGAATTTCTTAAGAGCGTTGTTCTGAAGTCTTTGTCACGTAGTTCCTAAATCTCCATTTCTTGGTCAGTCATTGGAGTTTTATTCTTTTTCTTTGGTGGTGTCATGGGTCTTTGATTATTCATGATCCTTGTGGCCTTCCATTGGTATCTGCAAATTTGAGGAAGTAGGCACCTTTTCCACTCTTTACAGACTGGCTTTAGCAAACCAAAGCCTTCACAGTCAGCCCATCTAAGGCTTGGACAGCCCTAGATGGACAGCCTAGTCCTTGGACAGCCTGGTACTGGGGTAAGTGGAAAGCTTGGGTCCACGGTATTGTGTCCGGCCCTGGGCACAGCTGGGACCCTGAGTTCATGAGTAGCTCCACTGGAGCCGGGTTTGGCAGGTCCTGATTGAGAGCCTGCGACCACAGGAGTCATCCAGGGCCATGGGAGTTGGCCAGCGCTGGGATGAGCTGAGAGTCTTGGCTTACAGGAGCCTGCCAGGAGCCTGGTGCCATGAGAGCTGCTTGTGCTGGGGTAGGCCAGAGTCTGGATTCCTGGGAACCTGCTGGGAGCCTGGGGCCACAGGAGCTGCCTGAGGCTGCAGGAGCCAGCAGGCACTGGGTCAAGATGGAAGCCTGGGTTCATGGGAGCCTGCTGGTGTCTGGTGCCGTGGGAGCTGCCTAGGGCTGCCTGAGTCAGCAAGCACCTGGGTGAGCTGGGGGCCTGGTTTTCTGGGAGCCTGCCAGGAGCCTGGTTCCATGAGAGCTGTCTACAGCTGCTGGAACTGGCAAGTGGTGTGGTGAGCCATGGGCCTGAGTTCCCAGTAGCCCCCAGGGAGCCTGGTACCATGGAATCTACCTGAGGTTGCAGGAGCTGGTAAGTGCTGAAGTGACCTGGGGTCCTGGGTTTATGGGAGCCCACTGGGTGCCCTGTTACAGAAGCTGCCTGTGGCTGCCTGGAGTAGGCAGGAACTTGGGTGAGCCAGGGTCTGGATTCACCAGAGCCCACCAGGAACCTGGATCCAAGGACACCACTTGGGGTCACAGGAGCCACCTTGGGCTGTTGAAGATGGCAGCCCCTAGGCTGAGATGGGGTGCTGGGTTCCCGGGAGCCAGGTGTCAAGGGTGCTGCTTGGGGCCACCAGAGCTGGCATGCTCCAGGGTGAGCCAGGGGCCTGGATTTGCAGAAGCCTACAGGGAGCCACCGAGGTCCACAGGAGTCAGCCTGGTGCTGGGGCAGGCTGGCTCAGGGTCCTTTGGTCAAGTTGGGAATTCACTTTACCCTCCTCTCGTTGGGAGGTTTTTGATTACTGATTCAGTCTGCTTATTTGTTACTGGTCTGTTCAAGATTGCTGTTTTTTCCTGATTTAGCCTTTGTAGGTTGTTTCTAGGAATTTATCTATTTTGTCTAGGTTACCCAATTTGTGAGTGTACAGTAGTTCAGAATAGTCTCTTCTGATCTTTATCTTTCTGAAGCATCAGTTGTAATGCCTCCTCTTTCATTTCTGATTTACTTTCTTTGAGTCTTCTCTCTTTTTTTCCTCGATTTTCTATCTAAGAGTTTGTCAATTTTAGTTTTTCAAAAAATCAACTCTTTTATTGATCTTTCATAACGTCTTTCATTTTTTCCCACTCTCCTCTTGGTGACTTCCATCCTTCTGCTAACTTTGGGTTTCATTTTTTCTTTTTCTAATGCTGTGTGTTGTAAGTCAGGTTGTTTCTTTGACATCTTTATTGTCTTATAATGTACAAATTTATCACTATAATCTTTCCTCTTAGTACTACTTTTGCTGCCTCCTGTAAGTTTTGGTGTGTTTATTGTTTCTTTTTGTATGTTTTGAGCTATTTTCTAATTTTCCTTTTGATTTCTTCTTTGATCTACTTTTAAGTTTACGAGTTTTTTGTTGAACTTCCACGTATTATGAATGTTCTGGTTTTCTTTCTGTTATTGACTTCTTGTTTCATGCCATTCTGTTTGGAAAAGATACTTGGTATTATTTCGGTTTTCTTAATCTTTCTTGTTAAGACTTGTTTTGTGACCTAACACGTGATCTGTTCTGGAAAATAGTCCATGTGCCCTTGAGAAGAGAGTGCATTTTGTTGCTGTTCGGTAAAATGTTCTGTGTATGTGTGATAGGTCCATTAATGTTTTCATGTCTGCTGGTTCCTGATTTTCTGTCTGGATACTCTATCCATTGTTAAAAGTGGGGTATAGAAGTCTCCTACTATTGGCAAGTTATATAACTGAGAAGACTCTAATATTGAGAGTATATAAAGATCTCTTGGAACTCAATTATAAAAAACAAAGTCAATGAAAATGGATAACCAACTGGAATAGACATGTCTCCAGGAGAAACACAGATGGCCAATAAGCACTAGGCAGATACTCAGTATCTTAAATTATTAAGAAAATACAAATTCAAAGCACAGTGTGATGCTATTTCATGCTCAAAATGAAGGCTATACTCAACATAATGGAAAATAACAAGTGTTGGTAAAGATGTGGAGAAAGGGAAACCTACATACATTACTGGTGGGAGAGTAAAATGATGCAGCCACTGCAGAAAACAGCTTGGCATTTTTTAAAATCTTAAACCTAGAATTACCATTGACCCGGAGAGTCACATGGTAGGTATGTCCAAAAGAGCACTGGAAACATATGTTCAAAGAAAAACTTGTCCATGGACATTCAAAGCAACATTTTTCACAATGGTCCAAAAGTGGAACAAACCCAAATTTCTATCCAGTTATGACTGCATAAACCAAATGTGCCCTATTCATAATATAGGACATTATAGAGCCATAAAAAGGAATAAGCTACTGCTACATGCTCGGCCTTCGATGAACCTTGAAACATGTGTGCTCACTGAGCTGTCCACAAAGGCCACAGATAGTATGATGTCGTTTGAATGAACTGTCCAGAATCGACAAATCCATAGGGGGAGAAAACAGATGAGTTGTTTCCATGGGCTTGGTTTAGGAGAAAATAGAGTGTGAATGAGTGTGGGTTTGTTTGAGGGTGTTGAAAATGTTCTGGAATTAGATAGTGGTGACATAATCATTGTACTAAAAGCCACTGAACTGTATACTTTAAAATGCTTACAATGGTGTATTTTGTGTTAAGCAAATTTTCCTCCATAAAAACATTGAATTTTTTAAATTAATCAGGGTATAGATTAATTTTAATTTAGTTAATTTTAAGTTGGGATGTTTAATAAGGGTAATTAATGAATTTATTAGGGGTAGGGCAGGTTGTAGCCAAGAGAGTAAACACCTGATGAGGGCTATAGTAACAAATTCTATAATTATACAAGCAACAGTCTAAAATCCAGTCCGTTTCCATTGTCCCCAACTTGGAGAGACCAGCCATGAAAGTAGGTCAGTGATCTTGGGAGCCTTGGGTATCTGTTCAAAGATTTGGGTAATATTATGCAATATTTTAACCTCTTGGGCCATCTGGTGGAGGTAGGTTTGAACTTGTGAGTTGATGTACATTCAGCAAGTGGTTCTAGGAAAGGCACAAACCCCTCCTTCCTTGGCCGGTATAGACAGTCTAGGGCCAGGCTATTTTCTAAAACCATTTAGGCAAGAGACTCATGAGGCTGTTGCACAAGGGCTAGGATGGGGTCTTAGGGAGTTGTTGTCCATGTTGGGTTAAGGTTTTCGGTACTTCTTGGTTGCCTCAGTTACCTAATTTTGTGTGGGTAGGGCCACCGTGCCTGTGCCCAGTCCAGTCAGTCAGTCCTAGTGGAACTGAACACCCAGTGCTATAGCACTGACAGTGTCTCTGTGGGTTGGTGGTAGCCAGTCAGGGCAGGAAACTCAGGGGACCTGTGACCTGAGGGAAGCAGGCTGAGAGAGAGACAATGATTCATTGCAGAATATAGTCTGGAGAAAGCTGCTCAGAGGGGAGAGAGAAGCTCATTGGTTGAGAGCCTTGTGATATCAGCCCACACTAAAAGCCGAAAGTGGATGCTCCTGGTGTGAAATATTCATTAGGGCTTTTGGAGGTAAGACCAGTAATTTGCATCCATTCACTGGTTACCTGTGCTATATGATTTCAGGGGGTATGGTTAAAGTGTTTGTGGGCCAAGAGCTGTTTGGGCCTGGGCACAAAATCCCCAAGGTGGCCTCGAAGGCTACGCCAAAATGACCCCTCAAGGAGCAGTTGGGGCAGAAAGTGGGTGGAGCATTTTGAAGGAAGCCTGGGGCAAAGATGATGTTGTTCGATGGAGTTGGCTACAACTGGGTGTCTCCATAGGGTAAGCCCTTGAGCTGGGGTACAATAGGTGATTGGAGGCCAAGTGACAGACCCTGCAACTCCTGATTCCCAGTGCACGGGCAGACTTCTCAGCCCATTGGACATAAATGGTGGTGGTGTTTGTGAATCATCTTGATGGCAGTGTGGAAAGTATAGGGGACATGTGGTGGGAGATGTCATGATAGTGTCGGGAGGAACTGTGTGTGAGATTACGGTGTTGAGGGGGAAGGACTGGAGGCAGGTGCAGTGGGTATGTGACCAACAATGGTCAGTAAAGGAACAGCCGGGGTGTAACTGGAGAAAGCAGGGACCAGCCGAAGTCATGTGTTTAAAACAAGACACTAAGCCCAAATGGAGCCACTTAGGCTAAGCCCCACGTCAACAAGCCAAGACTTAATTAGACTTTTGGCCCCGCCAGGAATGGAATCTTAAACCAGTCAATCGAGAATCACCTGATGAGCAGCAGGTAGGTCATCTTCCTGATAGAGACCTGCCATCCCCTAAAGGAAGGTAGCCTTGCAGTAACCAACTGGCTTTTTTGTCTAGTATAACTTCCTTGTTCCTGCTCCTTTCTGCCTATAAAAGTCCTTCATTTTGTACAACTCCTTGGAGCTCTTTTCTCTCTGCTAGACTGGATGCTGCCTGCTTCATGAATTGTTGAATAAAGCCAATAAAATGTTTAAAATTTACTCAGTTTTATTTTGTTTTGTACCAGTTTGGTGGCGGCAGTGGGATCCAAAGGAGACATCTGATGGCTTCAGGGATGAGAAACACAGGCATTGGTACCCGCAAAACCTTTGAGTTCCCCATCTTTTTTGCCGTTTCCGAGGGCCGTGGGTAAGTTCCTCTCGGATCTGAGATCCACTCTCTTTGCGTTGAGTTCCCAATCTAACTGGCTTTCCAGTCCAGGGTCAGTGGGTCAGTCTAGACTGACAGGATGCTCTAAGAGAGCATCAGTCTTAGCCCTTGGCTAGTCGGCAGTGCCAGGCAAAGGCTTGGTGGGTCAGCTTGAGCTGGCAGATAGTTCTACCAGGAACCCGAGTCCCTGGACCTTGGTTAGTGCACAGTCCCCGTTTGTTGGGGTCTGCTGGTTGAGTCTGCAGTCCCCACGTGTTAGGGTCTGCTGCTTCAGTCCATGGTTCTTGCTAACGGAGAAGATTGGAAGAAATGTGTGCTCCATGCACACCCAGTCCTTGAAAACTTCCCATGTGCATTTTACATGCCTTTTGCCCTCTGTTGACTGTCGATGGGTTCTAAGGAAATAGTGAAGGCACAGTGAAGAGCAGTTGTGGGTTTCTGCACAACTATCTTGAGGAGTGCCGCCCCCTCAACCTGAACAGCCACCCGGCACATCCCCTCACCGTGGATTGGAAGACTCCTTATTGTGACAATGTCAACATTATCCAAAGAGATCAACAAATGCAGTGCAGTCCTTATCAAAATCCCAAGGACGTTTTGTGCTGAAAAAACAACAAAACCCACCATAAGATTCTTATGGAATCTCAAGGAAGCCCAGATACAGAAAACAATCTTGAAAGGAGGTAGTAAGTCGGAGGACTCATTCTTCCTGATCGAAAACTTACTACAAATCTACAGTATCAAAACAGCATTGTCATGGCATAAAGACAGACATATTGACCAATGGAAACAGAATTGAGAGCCCAGAAATTAACCCTCACCCATGTGATCAAATGATGTTTGACAAGGGTGCCAAGATTATTCAATGGGGAAAAGTCTTTTCAACAAGTTGTGCTGGAAAAAGTGGATATCTACATGCAAAAGAATAATCTTGGACCCTTACCTAACACTGTATACAAAACTTGATTCCCAGTGAATCAAAGACCTAAAGGTAAGAGCTAACACTATAATACTCTTAGAAGAAAACATAAGACAAAACTTGACAAAATAGGATTTGGTAATGATTTCGTGGATATGACACCCAAGGAGCAGGCAATAATATAAGAAAATACACATGCTGGACTTCATGAATATTAAAAAGTTTTGTGCTTCAAAAGTCATTATCAACAGAGTAAAAGCACAGCCCACAAGATGGGAGATCATATGTGCAAACCATGTATCTGACAAGGGTTTAATATCCAGAATAGATAGAGAACTCCTAAACTCAACAACAAAAAACAAACAACCCAAATCAAAATTGAACAAGTACATGAATAGACATTTCTTCAAAGAAGATCTGCAAATGACCAATAAGCATATGAAAAGATGCTCAACATCAGTAATCATTAGGGAAATGTAAATCGGAAACATAGTGAGAGACCACCTCACATTCATTAGGATGGCATCTATCAAAAAAAAAAAAAGAAGAAAAAGACTAGAACCAGTGTTGGCCAAGATGTGGAAAAGTAGGAACCCTTGTGCACTGTGGTGGGAATATATAATATATAGTTGCTGTAGAAATCTGTATAACAATTCCTAAAAAAAATTAAAAATATAATTATATACGACCCAGCAATTCCACTTCTGGGTATATACCCCACCAAAGAGTAGAAAGCATGTTTTCAAAGACTTATTTCAACACCCATATTCACAGCATCATTATTCATAATAGCTAAAACATGGAAGCCACCCAAGTATTGTAACCGAGGAAGGGCTCGCTGCCCAAACACCTCTTAAGCCAACCATGGGATACGCACTCTTGTAGAAGAGAAAAAGCTTTATTACGAGGTTGACCAGCAAGGAGACAGGAGACAAAGGTTAAATTGTTCTCCCCGGTGGGCTGTTGAAAAGGGCTTTTTAAGGGCAAAGGAGCAGGTGCAGGAAGGTTGGGGGCAGTCCTACGTATTTTGTGCAAGTGCAGAAGATTTTCATGTTCTGTCATACATCCCATGTTCAAAGGACGGTGTTCTTAACATGATCGGCCGGGGAGTTCTTGGTCCCCCAGGTCATTCTCCAGTCACTTGTGCCATCGTGGTTTGAGTCTTGCCAACCATCTTGTAGTCTCACTGGCTCAAAGCAGTTGAAACTTGCTCAAGGAGGAAAAACGGAGTTTCTGAAAAACAACTCACGGCCTAAGATTACATCCTTAGTAAATATCACTAAGCTTAAGAAAGTAGTCTCCACGGGACTGTTGATAAAAATCTGGCTGGGGCAGCATTTTATTTTGGGCTTGGTTTTGGGCCCAGCTATGGTATCTGTCCAGGGATGTTTGGATGAACAAAGTGTGGAATATACATGCAATGGCATATTATTCATTGTTAACAAAGGAAGGAAATTCTAAGATATGGCACACCATGAATGAACCTTCAGGATATTACTCTAAATGAAATAAGCCAGTCACAAAAATACAACCTTGTGTGATTTCCCTTCTGTGAGGTTCCTGAAATCGCTAGATTCAGAGAGACAGAAAGTAGAATGGTATTTGCCAGAGGCTGGGGAGAGGAGGAATGGGGGGTTATTCATGAATGGGTATAGAGTTTCAGTTTTGCAGGATGAGAAGAGTTCTGAAGATGCATCGTGGTGATGATTGCATAGCCATATTAATGTCTTCAATACACTTAAAGCATACTTAATGTATCGATGGGGCTGATGACTTGTCCTGGCCGAGCACATGCTTGTGCTGTTGCATATCTTACGTAACCCTCACTGTACAGTTGGGAAACTGGCCCAGAAAGAGGCAAGTACTATCCCAGACCATAGGAGGTGGTCAGTGTCTCGAAGACTAGAGAGAGCGCCAGCTTCCTTGGCCAAGGCTCCGCCCCTTCCCTCAGGTTTCCTTTGGCAATGAGAGGCATTAAGATCCTAGAGGATTGCTGCCCACCCCTTTCCATATGGGGTCATTTTCCTCTCCTCATCATCGCATGTGCACAGGCACCCCCACTCTCACTGACTTCTCATGTGGGGACCAGAGAGGTGCAGTCGAGAAAGAGCCGACACCGAGGAAGTGACAAGAGGCAGGAGTGAGAGAGGTTAGAGACAGCTCTCCCACGGGAAGTAGCATCTGTTCTCCTAGATACATGCCCAGGGGCCCAGAGATGGGCAGAGGAATCCCTAAGGTTCCTAGGTTTCTACCTGTTCCAGACCCATCCGTGGCCCAGCCTGGGGAGCACAGGACTGGGGTCCTGCAGTCCACCTCTGTGGGCACCCAGATCTGTGATGAGCCCATCCTCCCCTTGTGTAGGCATTGGGAACAAGACAGAAGACCTCAGTGAGGGTCCTCCTGTATAAAGTGGAGTGCCTCCAGCAGGTGATTCCAAAGGTTTCATGTGCTCACAACGTGTCTGTTGGACTAGGTTCTCTGTTGATGACCTACTGTGCTCTGAAATGCTGAGAAAATGCTTTCCAGCCCCTGGAGATCCTTTAGAACTGAGGAGGCTAGGGGACTTGGGTAGATGAGAACTGAGGATAAGGAAGAAGATTCCAGAGCACTGGACAGCAAATCCAGAGTCCAGGGAGAAGACTAATCCTTGTGGGACCCTCGGGGTCCTCATCTGGAGGCAGGGGGTAGTCATTGTCCTGGTTGAGGTTGGATGCCTCAGGACTGAAGAGGACACCTGGTGGGGGACAGCAAGATGGAGGGAAAGGTAGGCTCCCGAGATTCCTCCCACTCCGTCGAAGCCGACAGGTCCTGCTCCTTTACCCCTGGGACCTTGGAGAGCCTCTGCCTTGAGGACACCCTAAGAAAGTTTCCTTTCTGTTTGGTGGAGTTTTGGCGAGGGCTGCAGCACTAGTGCTGCCCACCAGGGGGCGGGCAGCCTCTTGTGTCAGTGGTGGCCAGTGTGTTTTTGTTTTTATTTTTTTCAGTTGTATTGAGATATAACTGATAATACAGCACTGTGCAAGTTAATATGGCTGTGTGGTATATTTGAAAGTTGCTAAGAGAGTAGATCCTAAAACTTCTCATCCCCAGGAAAAAACCTTTTATTTCTGTTTGGTGATGGATGTTAACTAAACTTATTTTGGTAACCATTACATAATATATATATATTAAGTCATTCGCTGTAAACCTAGAATTTACATGGTGTCCACTGAATTGTGCTTGATGTCCTGGAGTAGTGAAGAGTCAAGCAGAGGTCTTTCTGGCTGTGCCCCTGCCTCAGAAACAACTTGTACCTCCTATTACTAGTGCTCATCTCCACAATCAAAGTTGGTCAGAAGCAGGGGGAGGGGTGCAAGATCTTCCCATATACTCATTCAGCAGCTGTGCAATGAGCCCTCATCCTGTGCCAGGTGCCCTGGTGGGCCAAAGTGCAGGATGAAAATGGCCAAGTGGTTCCTGACTTCCAGGAGCTCACAGTCTAGAGTGGAAATGGACAAAAGCAAAGACATAAGAAAGAAAAGAGCAAGTGCTGTAGAGAACACAGCAGGGGGCTGTGAGGGAGGACTGGGCGTCACTGGATAGGAGGGTCTGAAAGGCCTCACTAGGGTGACATTTGCTGGGACCAGAATGACAAGAGGGAGGCAGACCTGCACGACTCTGGGAGCAGTGAGTCAGGGGGATGGCACCACTGGTCCTGAGTCTCACAGGCAGAAGTGAGTTTGGCCAGAGGAGGTTAGAACGGTGGCCAGTGCAGCTGGAGGGAGGCTGGGAGGAGAGAACAGGAGCTGGGGTGGAAGGTAGGACCAGGGCCTGGTAGGCTGTGTCAGCTACCTTTCCCTCTCTGACTTCATTGCCCCAACCTTGCATTTCAAAACTACAAATGTTGACTGTCTCACAATTTGTGTGGATCAGCAATCAGGCACGTTTTAGCTGGGTGCCTCTGCCTCAATGAGTTTAACAGGTTGGGGCTGTGGCCTCAGCTGAGGTTCAACGGGGGGAAGACTGGCCCCCAAGTTCACTCTCAGCCTTCAGGGTTCAGTTTGGACTGACAGCCTGAGTTTCTTTCTGTCTGTTGGCCTGGGCACTCCCATGCTTCTCTCCTCGATGGGCCTCCACATTGGGCGGCTCCAAATCACTGGTATTTGATTCCTCAGATCCAGGGATTCAACAGAGTGAGAGAGAGAGAGAGGGAACGTGAGAGAGGCAGTAAGAGAAAGTGAGAGACTTTTTTAGTTAAAATTTAGAGAAGACATCCCATCAGTTTGGCTGTTATTATGTTCAGAAGCCAGTTACTAACCACTTAGTAGTTCCACTGGGATGGCTATACCATGGGTGGGGCTTACTGGGTACCACTGTGGAGGCTGCCCACCTCATGAGCCAAGATGAGGCACTTGGGTCTCATACTACATAAAGCAGCAAACAATTGAATGATTTTATGCCACAGGATGGCAATATCTGAATTTCCATTAGTTTCGACCCCCTCATGATGCTGACCTGAAAATGAGGCCAACTTGGAAGTGACTGTTCCAATATCACATTCCTGGAACCCAAGCCTGTTTTGAGTGGTGTTCTGGGCTACATCCCACCCCTCCTTGTTATTCTTCTATCTCTAAGTTTCTGCCTTAGGTACATGTGACACCAGCCCCCAAGGGTAATAGATATTATCTCATATACACCAGGGGACACCCGTAGGAAGTAGATTTTAGCCTGATCCCCATGGTGCTGGTTTGGAGACTGGGGAGGACCTGAGAGGCACAGGGACTTTCCCAGGATGCAGAACTGGTAAGAAAAAGGAGGTCTGCATTCATCTCTGTCTCCTCAAAGCTAGGACCTGAGTTAGGTTTCCAGGGAGCTGTGGCTAGGGCTGTGTGGGCTCCTTGTGTACAGTTCAGGAGATGACATGGGGGAGGAGGGTTAGCAGCCAGGGCACAGGGGGCAGCTCTGGGCAAGTCTGATTGAGAGAAGGGGCCCAGGTAATGGAATCTTGAAAAATGACCTCACTGCTTTGGTCATAGACCTCAACAGATCTTAGAACTCTGGTAACCAGGCACCCACAGCCTCCCATCCAGCTCACTTGACTGGAGACAGTCAACAGGCAAAGATGTGTTTTTGTTGTTTGCCAACTTTTGGAGGATCTGGGCTCCAAAAAGCCCAGAAAGAGAATCTTTTTGGTCGTTCCAGACGTTCTCTCAGCCCTCATCCCCAACGCCTCTGGGTGTCCGGCAGGAGGCAGCGAAAGGAAACATGAGGCAGCCCAGGAAAGGCTAGTGCAGGCCGGGCACAACTGTGATCCCACCTCATCAGCCCCACACCCCTTGCCACTCTTTGTGTGTGTGTGCATATGTCTACATGGAGGGGGAAAGGCAGGGCATGAGAAGCGGGTCATTCCTGGCCAGGAGCTGGTAGTTAGGTGTCGGAAGCCTAGTGCGTCTGTCATGTTCATACCCCAGGTCATGGCTGGCAGCATGAGAAAGTGAGCTCCTCTACTCGTATGTTACCGAGCCCTA